>NW_015780770.1:0-1116 GCF_001515625.1 Sinocyclocheilus rhinocerous | reverse complement strand
TTGTACTCAACCTGTGAATTACAAACAAATCAATTCATTAATCTGTAATGATTTTTTTATAACTGAAGGTTATTTTTCTATAACTGAAACCGTGGTAGAAAATCGAATGGCACGAACATCACTCTGCTGGAAGCTGTTCTTCGCAGCATGGACGAAATCAGGTCTGTCCACAGTCCAGATCCATTTGTTCTTGGTGGCCTCATACTTCTTCTTGTAGTCAAGCTACAAGGAGGAAAAGCACAAAAAAATTATATGCATAATGAGACGCTGACTTGCCATTCAGTTTCACAGATGCTCAGTGCAGATCAATGCAGACTCACATTGCTGATGTTCTTGTAGGCTTCCTTGGCGGCACGAATGTCGTGAGCGTCAGGTGCCATGTTGATGTGAGCCTTGTTTCTTTCATACACTTCCTTGTATTTCAGCTGTAAAAAAAACAGAAGGTTGAAATTAAGTATATACTAACATAAAAAGAAATTGGTTCCTTTCTGCAAACGTAATGAAAGGTTAACCTACATTGCTGGTGATCTCCTTGACCTTCTTCATGTGCTGGCTCATGGGAGTGTCATGTCCAAGAGTGTAACTTGTCGCTTTGGTCTTGTTGTGTTCCATCTTATAAATGATCTAGAGAAGAGAACAGATGAATGCATTCACATACAATGACTGGAGTAATTCTCAAGTGACATCTATGTGTGAAAATTAGGAACGTCTATATGCATGTACAAATGCTTTCCACGTTATGGAAGGCAGATTGTGATGATACTCACATCGCTGATCTGCTTGCTGCGCTTGGCAACTTGGTAATCAGGGGTATCCAGCACTGCGGTGTACTTCGACTTGGCACGTTCATACTGCTCTCTGTACTTCCACTACAGGAAGTGATGGACAAGAAATGATAGTCAGTCTTAGTCAATCTTAATTAAGTTATTAAAAGTTACGGAAAGTTGTATAATAACTGGCAATATCATGCATTAAACGGGAAGGGTTTATCATGACAGACTTCATTTAAGCTGAAACTTGCCTTCCACAAAATTTATCCAGTGGAAAGCATGCAAAAAATGGCTTATGGATAGATGCACACAAACTTACATGCAACAGAGAACATGCAATATGCAG
>NW_015780769.1:0-1107 GCF_001515625.1 Sinocyclocheilus rhinocerous | reverse complement strand
TTTCTATCAAAGTTATCTGACATTATCAAGCTGAATTTGTTCTGAATATATGAATATTTGCATATTCATAATACTTTTATAATTATTTTATTAATTTAATGTATTATTATTAATAGTAAAAAATATACATTTAAAAATACTTAATATACATAAATATATAAATACAAAGCATGTATATACTAACTTTATAATTTAAAAATATTATTTATAATTTAATTTTAGATAGATAGATAGATAGATAGATCATTTTGAGTTGTGATGTGTTCTAGGACAGAATTATCTTGAAAGCCTGGATGAGATTAGGTAGGGTTTGTGTGTGGATGTTCTGATTAGTTGGGATCTGGAGTAATTAGTGTGATGGGTCATGAGTGTTTACTGCAGTACAGATCAAACCATTAGACAACAGATTTAAGAGGGGGAGCCAGAACGTCTTCTACCAAATCCATCACCGCTGACTCACACACACACACACACTTACAGCAGATGATCCATCACAACACATTTCCTACATGCCCACGTGCTCAAACACACTGCAATATGGCAGCAGACACACATCTGCTGTACCTGTTCATACTTCAGTTCCCCGAAGCTCATGAGATGACCTGAGAGACACAACACACACACATCCCACGGATCTAACCACAAACTGCTCAAGCGTGCGGCCGTATGGCCATTATATGAAAATGCTTTGTTTGGAACTAATCTAACACTCCTCAAAGATGCTAATTATAAATATTTAGACATATTGAGAGCATGCTGTACTTTTAACTTTTAATATCAAACATCAGAATATTGTGCAATTAAATCAGATCAAGCTTGATATAAACATGTCAGCGGTTTAACTAACTTGAACTGACCTGCTCCGTTCATGCTAATACCCGTTATAACGCTCGTCTGCATTGTTGTGAGGATACAACAGTATTTGTGTTGCATTACAAATCACAGGTAAAGTTCAAAACGCATCCATGCATTAAAATCAACACGGTTCCCACAGTCCTGAAAGACCTGGGAATATCAGGGAAATTGTGACGCCCATTCATGAAAAAGTCACAGAGGTTAAGAAAATCTTTAAAGGGGTCATATGATGCTGCTAAAAAGAACAGTATT
>NW_015780768.1:0-1116 GCF_001515625.1 Sinocyclocheilus rhinocerous | reverse complement strand
GTCTTTTACCGTTAAATTCACGGTCATTTTTTACAGTGTGGATCTCCTGAAGGTGAATACATTTTCAGCAAATTTTCATTTTGGAGTGAGCTATTCCATTAATGTGATTACCCAAGTAAAGCTGCGGTCACATTAGCAAATATTCACCACATGCAAAAAAGGTATATATCAAGACCTATCAAGACTATAGTCTATTGTCAATAGTGTATAAAGCACAGCTCACAAGACGACACTTTCAAACTAAGAAGCATTCTGTTTCTCAGCACAACAAATAACGTGAACGACTTGAACCCATTGTGAAATCTGCATGGGGAAATCTTTCGCCCTCACAAAAAATGAATGTGGCCTTGCTGTTAAAATGAAATTTCGCTCATGAAAATTTGCTGAACAAATATAAATGTGACCACACTTTAAAACAGTATCTTTCTTGGTCTGGAAATAACTTTTCTGATTTCATCATACAGAAAAGACCAACCTGTGTTGTGTTTTGGATACTGGACTCCTGCATAATCTACTGAAACTGCATCTATGGCCAATCAGCTAAAGTAAGTCAAATGGGTTTGGAACTAAATGAAGGCAAGTAAATAATGCCAAAACTATGCCTTCTGAAAAAGCCCTCAATTAGCAAGAAATGGTCCTACATGTTCTTCCCTGACTGAAGCTCATCTATTCTTCACTGACAGATCAGCAGATCCCTTGCGTTGTCTTGTTGTTTAAGTGGCACAGTCAAAAGAAGCTCCAACACGAACATGTACGTTTCATCTCTGCCACACTTTTTTTTCAGTTCTCTTTTTCATCTTTTGTTCTGCATTCCTGGCTATATGAGGCTAAATTAGAAGACGGCTGTGACTTGAGTGTTCTCAGCTGGCCGGACAGCATAGTTTTCCCACAATGAAAGTGACAAGATTCTTTGAAGCTATAATAACTATTCTGCTTTATGGATGGAATGGATTGCTTTATGGTTAGCCAGTGAAGTTCACAAATGTCCCGTAATCCACTGAAGACCAAGCCAAATGAACTCTGGGTAAAGGAACTTCAAGTTGGGGAAACTAGTGGATTTTAGACTTGAATGAGAAACAAAATGCACTTGTTTCCCCAAACTGACGTTCCTTTACC
>NW_015780767.1:0-1116 GCF_001515625.1 Sinocyclocheilus rhinocerous | reverse complement strand
TGATTTGATTAATGAGGCAGTGATGTGTCTGCTTTATGAGATTGCAATCTCACCTTGATGGGCTGGTATTTCAAAAGGAAGCACTTCCTGATTCGACTGGACTCTACCAGTCATAATACAGTATCTGTGTCATCTAGACCGGCTCAAATACTGCTCATTTTCTCAGCTCTTCTTCTTCTTTGTAACTCCACATTTACATATCCATCATCTTGGGCATTTCTTTCATTTCATATTTGAATTTTTGAGGCCAAAGAAAGTTTTTAGGGTGAGTGTATAGATTTGTACTTTTGTTTTAGGGTGGATAAAGCACAAGGTCTTATAAAATGCCAAAATTGGGGATAATTGATTGTATCTTTTATTTTGTTAGTTTCCCATTTTTATTCTGATCCCCTTTCTTTGTATATAGTCACATGTTGCAATGTTATTTAAAATGTATTTTTGAAATATTGACAGATTTTGTAACTCTTGAAAATGTACAAATAAAGTGAGGGAAAAAAGAAATGCCAAAGTTATTAAATACTTTTATATATTTTTATAGTATTGAGTCAATATTATATTTTATTATTTTATTTATATATTTTTTATATATATATTTTTCCCCCTTAAATTGAAATATTTGGCTGCATTTTCTTAGTATTTATAGGTGGCAAATTGAATCAATATTATAATTTTTTTTAAATTATTTTTGCAAAAGATCCAGCCCCGTCACTCATAGTCACTTGTCTGTGTTTTGCGCATGAGCCACACGCACCCCAAAATGAAATTGCTTAATTGACTATCGATAGCTTTAATTGATTACATCTCTTATCGACAATTAAGCAAACTTTAATCGTTGTGTATATATATATAGCTTTTCTGAATTAGTTTCCTATCTTGTTTCTCTCTGTTTCTGAGAGATTTTCTCAGATTCTCTCCATGGTGCACAGAGTCGTCATTGCAGCTTGTTCGACTAATTGAATATTCAATAAGCATTTAGAGCGCTCTGTAAGGTGTGCATTGATTGAAAACATCCAATAAGCAGCAGCCCTGCAGCCCGACCACAGATATTCTCAGACATGTTGGTGTTTCATAAAGGTCATTGATGTGTTTATATTTTGCAGCATCTTTTAATTATAT
>NW_015780766.1:0-1116 GCF_001515625.1 Sinocyclocheilus rhinocerous | reverse complement strand
CTTCAGGAATTTTGCTATCTGGGAAGGAAGGTGTTGGTGTGCCTCCTTTTAACGACCTGACAAAATCACTTGTGTAAGTAAAAAGTGAGCAGCCTAAACTTAAAGAGGTGACACTTCATACTGCAACGTATCAACATAAGGTGTCTGATTATACTACTTTGCCTGCAATTACAAGTCAGCAGTCTGCTTTCTTGCCTGCAAGTGCAAGTCAACAGTCATATGCGTTCAATGCAGACCATGACAACAATGTTGCTAAAGTTATTGAAAACCAGAATGAGTTAACCAAAATCCTAGTAAAACAACACATTCTGTCAACTATGCCTAAGGTTGATGCACCTGTTTTTGATGGAGAAATCCTGCAATATAAGTAATTTATTCACTCTTTTGAACACATGGTAGAGAGAAAAACTGAGAATAATCAAGACAGGTTGCAGCTTCTTTTTCAGTACACCAGAGGCCAAGCTCAAAAACTTGTCAAAAGCTGTGAATATATGTCCCCATCTAAAGGTTATGAAATGGCTAAAAAGCTGCTTAAAGAAAACTTTGGAAATTAGTACAAGATATCGTGTGCTTATATGGAAAAAGCAAAGTCCTGGTCAGTAATTAAACCTAAAGATTTGAAGGCACTGCAGGATTTTGCAATGTTCCTTAGAGCTTGTTGTACTGCTATGTCAGATATGGATTATATGGAGGAGTTCAATACAATCTCTAACATGAGAAACATCATACTTAAACTCCCGTTCAAGCTCAGGGAGAAGTGGCGCACTGTTGCATATAAGCTGCAAGAGCAACGTGGCTGCAGAGTAAAGATGTTGGATTTAGTTGCATTTATTGAGAAACAAACACGCATTTCGGCTGATCCAGCATTTGGAGACATACAAGGTGCTTCTATTGTGAGAGGAAAGACAAAGTTTCCTGTTAAGTCAGAAACAACTAAAGCATTTGGAAGTAGTTTTGTCACTGGTATTGCTAGCATCCCTAAAACATCCATGCCAGAGGTTACCTGTTTATTTTGCAGCTGTATACATTCTTTGGAGATGTGTAAACAGTTTGTGACAGTCTGCTGTTTGCAGTCTGCTCTCATTAGAGTTACAAATGACCTGCTCTTATCATCTG
>NW_015780765.1:0-1116 GCF_001515625.1 Sinocyclocheilus rhinocerous | reverse complement strand
AACTCTTTTAAATGTCCAACTGAACTTTAAAAATGGGTTTGCCTTTACACAAAAACACATAAAATAATGCTTAATTTCAACATTTGCTCTCCCGATTGAGTCTTATGCAAAGCATGCTGGGAACTAAAAACTCACCCATGCCGTTTAATGCAGCAAAAACCGATTTAAATTACAGTTTGAAATATTTGAGTGGATTGAACACAATGAAATTAAATTGTAATAACATGTTCAGCAATTGTGCTACTTAAGCTCGTTTTAATTAAGTAAATTGAAAAAGCATATAAAATAACCTTATTTTAAACCTCAGAAGCACAATGTTTCATGTTAAATAAATACAATCATTGCATTCTCACTACTCCAAACCTCCTATTTGCAAATATTAATATTTGCATGAAAAGAAGAGGCATGTTTGGTGTAACATAAGAGGCTTCTTCCTAATTGAATGTCACCAAGTTTGATTGTCTTTTGCATATTACACACTTTAAAACTATTGAGTAGGATGTGATTAACATGAACCGCAGTGTCACACCCCACGTACATATTTGCTCTCAGACATACTGTATCTTAACTTACACTTTACCCTCCCACAATAAAGCACAAACCTAACATGCCACATGCTTCTGCAACAACACACCTATTTATTAGAACATCCAAAAAAAATAAAATAAATAAATTCCGGCTCAGTGGGTTTTATCTTCTGAGGTTCAGAGCTGTATCATTATCACCAAACACTACAGAAAGCCTTCACCACATAACTTTGAGTTTAGCTTGCTCTAGTACGCTGAAAAACAATGGTGTAGGATTTACTTTGACAATACGACAATAATTGCTGGCAAAAGCAATATTACAAGCAATAAACAATCAGAATGACAGACTTTTGAACTTTTAAAAATTGAGAGCAGCACCCAAACAGTTTTATCTTGCCATCTCGGCGGAGGTTGTTATGGTGGCCTTCACGTAGTTTTCTAAGACAGACAATTGACTGCTGATGTCCTGACATTCATTGCTTAGCGCTTTTCATCAGCTGGAGGGAAAGCCCTCATGAAGACACACCCCTGCTGTAAACTATGTTGACATAGCTGTGCTGACAGTTCAGGTTCAGTTGCTCTGGTGTGT
>NW_015780764.1:0-1116 GCF_001515625.1 Sinocyclocheilus rhinocerous | reverse complement strand
GAATTAATGAGTAAATAAGTCAAGTTCCAGATGTGCATGCAGTGTTGTGCTTTGTATCAGTTACAAGTGCAAGTCCAGAGGTGTCCAGAATTTTTAGGCTGTGTCCTTTACTGAATTAAAAAATAAAAAACACGATAGAGAGCAGTCAGTCTGACAAACTCATTCTGGCAAATGTGACTCAACGCCTAATGTTCAAGAACAGACTCCACGGAAATTCTGGTAGCACACAGCAGTATCGTCTGACGACCACAAGCCCAAGAGAAACATTTTCAGCTTTTCACTTGTTTGTTCACTGTTTCTAGCAGAACATGTTTCCTCCACATATGGAAAGCACATATAGCTCGTATACGTCACTCTCTAGCACTGTTACTCATTCCCACTGTCAACACTATTGGTACTATTTGTCACAACCGTTTGACACCGACCATATGTTTTATCTGCTGCTGAACATTTAGTTTTATTCTGTGATAGATGTAATCCGTTGTAAGAGCAGTTCTGGCCTCTGTGGACTGTTCTGCTTGTGGTTGCTGTAAAACAGCACTTATTTCACCTATGTTGCATGACTGTTGGTACTGTAAGCTCAAAGCTATATATCCTCCAACATGTGCTGAACTTTACATCTCACAGCTCTTTCACTTCTTTCCAGGTACGTTTCCTGTGCTCTTGGCTGTCCGTATGAGGGACAAGTAAAACCGTCACAAGTCACAAAGGTATTGATCAATCCGAATAGAATTATTCAGTGTATAACTGGCCGAAGCGAAATCAAATGGGCCTTCCAGTATGCGATAAATCTCATCGAGTGTTGAGTGCTCTGCATATTTTTCCTTCCCACAATTTTCGTAGTCCCATAAGGCCCTTATTACGATGTTTGCTAAAAAGCCTGCATGACGCTGTAACACGCCAGTGCTTTTCAAACGCTCAGAATAGGCTCTCTGTGTGCACTCCTTCATCTTGTTTATATTTCCAGGGGGGACAGTGTTTTCATGGCTTTCCTCTGTTCTGGCCCAGGTGGCAAAGCGGTTGTTTGAGCTGGGCTGTTATGAGGTATCCCTGGGGGACACCATTGGCGTAGGCACCGCGGGCTCCATGGCCGAGATGCTGAGCGATGTGTTGACA
>NW_015780763.1:0-1115 GCF_001515625.1 Sinocyclocheilus rhinocerous | reverse complement strand
TGCAGTGAGCATGGCAGAGCGCTTCAGCTGGTCCAAGAGAGAGACGGGCATGGTGCTGGGCAGCTTCTTCTGGGGCTACTGCTTCACTCAGGTCCTTGGAGGCTACGTCAGTGACAGGTTAGTGAAACGAGAAATGAAATGTCGTTATTTGTTTACTTTGTTTAAATTTATAGAGAGAGAGAGAGAGAGTGGAGCTTTCCTGAGTTCTGCCAGGCTCTTAAATTTGTAATGAGTTAATATTTAATAGAACGTGAATAATTGTAAGTATAGTTGGGCAACAGTTAGTATGTCACAATTGTTGTCACAAGTGTTGAATGAAAGACTCACTTTCTCGTCATTAATAGTAGCACAGCATTTATTTTCACTGAATCACAACACATAATGCATGAAGGTAACCGATTTTAAGGTATGAAAGGAAGGGCAGTTGCACGATGCATTAATTTCTATTCAGATATTACTTTAATATGATGTCAGTCTTTGTTTTACAGGTGTGGCTCTATTTTAAAACCATCACAGTTGCCAGATGACAAAAATGCTTTAAATATTTGTTGAACAGGTTGTGGGTGATAAGGCATCTAGCTTTGGCGTCTGCATTGGTTACACTGTCAAACAGCCAGCAGTGGATGTGTGTCCTAGATTAGATGTAGTTTAGCTTTTTTGATTACTATTATTTTACATTCAAGTAATATTAAAGAATTTACTGCTGGCGAGTTCATAATATGATTCTCATGTGAGCTAAAATACAGTAATTTACAGAACTCCAAGTCTAGTGGTCACCAGAGAGCCACAACCTGCTCTGAAATAGGACCTAACATGATTAAGTAGGTGATGCAAATGAAGCTTGCAATGAATCGCTTGTCTGCATTGGTCCCATGCTGCAGATCTAAGAACTGAAAGAGCGCTACAAAGTTTTTAACGTTTGCGAGCCCTGTGGAATGTCTGGTTTGCTGGAGAAATGCTCAGAAGTATATTCAAATGCAATAACTTGTTTGGATTTGATGTGGGATTCATAAATGCTTGTTTATTTGTTTTTGTTGATTTGTTTAGGGTGGGAGGAGAGAAAGTGTTGCTGTTGTCAGCGGCAGCATGGGGAGCAATGACCGCCTTCACGCCAA
>NW_015780762.1:0-1101 GCF_001515625.1 Sinocyclocheilus rhinocerous | reverse complement strand
GACTGCAGCTTTAAGTGTTCATTTTACCGAACAGCTGTGATTTTTAAAATTAATTCTAAACAGCCTCTTTTGAAAGTGTTTATATTTATTTTCTAGAATTTTATATGATGCAAACAAGGAACACTAAAGGAAATGAAGAAAGAAAATATTTCACCAAATGCGTTATTATTTGGTAAATAATTTATTTTACATCTATATTACATTCAAACCAACTTCATAAATATAGACTAGCTTTTTCTTCTTCTTCGATAAAGCAGTGTCTCATTGTCTGTTTCAAGGTATCCTTATCAGATTTACACAAAGAAAACAAAGTATTCTTTTCCACTGGTTATTGGTTGGATTTAATATTTGGATCAGTGTGTCCATTAGACTTCTTTCCTAGTATCTTCCAAAGCCAAAAGTTGGTCCTCGATGTTCTTCAGTTCCTGCTCCATAGCTGCAATCTGTTATTTCAGAACACAATAAATGCATGCAAGCTCCTTCAGCTGCTGAAATATATTACTCTATTGACAAGGATGAAGCTTTCTCACGGGATATACAGAATGAATAATATGCAGTGCATGCATAAACATTTCAATCCACATAAATACATGTGGTTAATCTCCAGTTGAACTTTAATAACACAAAATAAATGAGGTTTTCTATTGAAAATGGAATTACAACAGTGTATGAAAACATTGTGCAATGAGGCATGCCAGTACGCGTCATGCATTTTGAGTAACATGGAAATCTGCGAGTCTAGCTAGTATGTAAATCTGGTTTTCAAATTTCTTTCTCATGGATAGGAGGGTGAATCAAACAAAGAAATGTCCAGGTTATATTTCACATCACAATAATAAAAAAAAAAAAATTACAAATGAAGCCTATTTTTAGACTAAATAAATTACTGTCATCACGACAATTAAACACACATTTCTTCAAAATTGCCATTGGTGCAATGCAATATATATTCTCAGTTTCATTAGTGTAATACAGTGGAAGAATTCATCATCCAGACACGAGACATGTTTTTAATTAAATAATCTGTATGAACTGCATTTCACAAGTTACTACCCAGCACCATATATATATATATATATATATATATATAAATAACTTTTT
>NW_015780761.1:0-1115 GCF_001515625.1 Sinocyclocheilus rhinocerous | reverse complement strand
GTCACGGACACTACGTCCATGTTTTTATACAGTCTATGGTCGAGACAGGACTTAGATCTCAAACACACAATGCTGTGCTTAATATGGAGAACTGATCATTTACTGTAGGTAACGAGTGTTATTTTTCTCGCTCTGAGTGCAGAAGGGAGCCGGGTATCACCTGGACCTGTTCTGGGTCTCCATTCTCATGATCGTGTGTTCGTTCATGGGTCTGCCGTGGTACGTGGCAGCAACCGTCATCTCCATCGCACACATAGACTCTATCAAGATGGAAACTGAGACCTCAGCACCCGGAGAACTGCCCAAATTCCTTGGAGTCAGGTGAGGGGAAAAGTCAAAATGCATTGAAATCTTGAGGAAAACTTAGCTTAAATTACTCTAAACTGTATTTTAACTAGGAAAAAATTTATTACAGCATCAAAGAGTCTGTCCTTGCTAAAAGACAACCGATTAAACAAGTTTAATATACCATTGTGTGGAGCAGCATTTTAGACCAATGAGATTTCACTGTGGGCGGGGCTACACAGCACAATGTGAATAAATAGACCATAAACAACCAGCATAATGTGTAAAGATGGATCAATATGGATTTTTACATCCCTGATTTCAATATCTACATAGAATGTGGATGATATAATGCATAATCCATAATGTTCCATAATGTAATTTTTTTTATAAAATATAAATAAAAAACTTCTGTGCTGCTGACTTTCGATTATTTTAACTTGAAGTACTAAAATAATGGTAACACTTTACAATAAGGTTTCATTTGTTTACATTATTTAACTATATTAGTTAACATGAGCTATACTTACACAGCATTTATTAATATTAGTTAATGTTAGGTTCAACACTGACTAATACATTATTAAAATCAAAAGTTGTATCTGTTAATATTAGTTAATGTCCTTTGAACTAACATGAACGTTAAAGTTAATAAATGCTGTAAAAATATATTTTTCATTGTTAATTCATGTTAATCTGTTACCAAATGAGATCTTACTGTAAAGGGTTACCATAATAACTAAAACTAAATAAACTAAAAATTAATAAATAAAAATAATAACTATATAGTGTAGCGTCTGGACCAATCAAAAACACAATTTTTCATTTGA
>NW_015780760.1:0-1115 GCF_001515625.1 Sinocyclocheilus rhinocerous | reverse complement strand
TTTTCTGGATTCCATTTTAATGGTTCAATAAAACTTAAATCAAAAAGCATTTCATAACACTGGAACAATTTGTTAATTTGTTACAATTTCTAAAGTATAGGGCCCTATGAATTATTTTAGTTTCTTTTTTCCCCCAGAAATTCTGTTGTCCGTTTAAATTTTTCCGGATGTATAATTTAATAATAAAATTGTATTAATCTTTAAAAATGTAATCATATAAAAAAATATAACAATTATTTTTTTTTTATTGCAAAGTAGAGCACAACAGATGTTGTGTGATATTCCTTAAAAAGAAAGTTTTAATAAATGTATTATCATTACATATTACAAAAGTAGTATGTAGTCATCATAGTTTCTTCAATTTAAACTAAACTTTTATTTTGGCAGGTTGTAGTAGTGAAGACCTTTAAGTTTCCATGTATATTTGCTATGACGGTAGTTTTTATCAAATGAAATGCTCGTGAAAGTGAACTCTCAGAGCAGCTCTGGAGATGAAGCTCATGCTTTCTTGTTCTCATATAGTGAGACGACAGGCGCTGAAAACACCACAACTGTAATGCGTGCTTGAGCATGTGTCGTAGACGAAACTGCACCAGTCATTCACACAGAGACATTCAGAACATGAAGACTTCATTTTTAAATAGTTGTCTTTCTGCGCCTTAATAGTCACAGACACTAGTCCATATCGTGATTTGGTTAAGCATACAGCCTACTCTTGATTGATCTCATATTAGCCATATTCCGTGTTATACTGTAAATTCCATTTTTATGACTTGATTCCGTGTTTCTGTCAGCATTGTTCACATCGTGGAACTCATAGGGCCTTACTGTACTTTATGACTTCTGGAGAGGTCTAGCTGATTGTTAGAGGCTCTGTATGATGAACCTAGCTTGTAGGAGAAATCTGAAGCATTTTTTTGAAGAGGAAACTTCCATAGGAAGTAGTAAAACTTTCTGCCATCAAGTTGCCTGGATTGTACTGTGAAGGAGATGCAGTAATCCATACTTCAGAAACACTGTATATATGGACATATGTTGTTGTATGCTCTGACTATAACCTGTCAGCATAGTATAACCCAGTGGTTCCCAACCCTGGTCCTGGAGGCACCCCAACA
>NW_015780759.1:0-1115 GCF_001515625.1 Sinocyclocheilus rhinocerous | reverse complement strand
GATCCACTCTTCTTTCTCCTCCGGCGTGGGTGCGGATATTCTGTACACCACGTGATTCCCCTCCACCACCTTCCCATCAGCCTCTGTCTTGCATGCCTTAATTACCTGCCCCTTATGACTGGGGTTGTAAAGCTCAAAGCAATTCTGAAAGGTCGAAGCATGAAATGGATAGAATACAAAAAAGAAAAAGAAAAGAATATAATTTAACTGAGAGCTTGAAGTAGAAACATACTGGTTTTCTTGGTTCTTCCACCTCTCTTATACTAAGATTCTCCAGTGGAATGATCCCCCGAGGCTCTTTGTCCTGTGAACATATGAGTAATAGACCATGTTTATTTGTTATTAAAGCAATTAGTCTTAGACTTAATCTGCAATATGTTTCCCTAAATGTGATGTGGATGGTGGGGACTTATGGAAACGCATGATAAAAAAGTGAGGGAACTAACTGTGCACATTAAGCAACTTCTGTCTGTCTCTTGATCTAAATCTGGCACACAACTAGGGAAAAAGTGCATTATTTCCTTCCACTTTGCTGATGAGATGACAGTGGGGAGGTTGGTGCTTTGGGTTTTAGTCCATGTGTGTTCACTTTGAGGTCGTGTACTCATAAACACTGACACAATTCATTTTAGCATGTGTACACATTTAACATGTACTTACTGATGACACATCCTGCACTACAAAGATTTTTGTCCAATCAAATGCGCCAAAATGGCAATGTCCCTCCCCTAATACCAGCTGAAACTGACTAACAAATAGCAAATTGTTGCTGTAACTAGTCTTTTGGCTAAAAGCTTCAGAAATACATCAAAACAGGAAAGAAAGCATTTGTCAAGTTTCTTCAGATCTTGTTTTGTCTTCATTGTAAATGTGAAGCTTGTGAGGAGTGCTGGTGTCTGCTTAGACACTGAACAAACTATTTCTTAGCTGTTCACTTACTCTTTTTCTCCCTCACTTCCTCTTCTATCTGACCTCCTTTCACCCATATCTTAACTATCTGAATCATCAATACATTTTATAGATAAATCCTAAATCTATTTATTGCTCAAACAGGACATATCGAGCAGTTCTACTTACTGTTGTATATTCAAAGTAATACAGACAGTTATCTGTCA
>NW_015780758.1:0-1113 GCF_001515625.1 Sinocyclocheilus rhinocerous | reverse complement strand
TTATATTATTATATTATATTATATTATATTATATTATATTATATTGTTCTTTTTAAACTTTAATATATTGTATCTAAATGCATCTGCTCTGTTTTTGTAACAAATTCACCACCTATAACAGCAAATTTCATTTTCTGTCTCTGTTTTTTAGAGGAATATAGTTTTATGTGATGAAAGGTTAAAGTTTTGGATGCTGTCTGTCAGTTACTCAATTGAACATCTGCGTTTAGCGTTCAGATAATGCTTCGAAATGCATCGGATGGTGTTGCGTAACTCCCCAGAGTTGTGCAACACTTTCTAATATGCTTTTCTTAAAATGAGCCGTTTTTATCTCTGGGTTAAGTATGAAGTTAGTCGTGCATCAGATGTTCTTATGCGATTTGAGATAGCGAATGTAAATGTACAGTGCTGCTGTCATAGTTTTTATTCCTCATAATTCTGTGAGTGACAGCTGGGACGGCCGGCGAGCTCTAATGTGACGAGGTCAGCCGGGCCGTTGCTATCGGCGACCGTCTCCATAACGACGTGTCCAGCTGTCAGCTGCAGAGCTGCAGATGTTCACATGCGCCACTCCACGTCTCTTCTGCCCGAGAGAAATGGGAGGAAATGATTTCATGTCCATTAGTGACCGTCAGTCAAAGCAATTATTGTTTGGTTTGTGAACAATACAAAATACAAAAAAAGCTTAATTTTTGGAACAGTACATGTGATCATATCATGTCATAGAACATTTGACTTGTTGCACCCATTCAGCCATTAGGCTTAAAAAATATGTATCTTACATATCTTACATTTTTACGGTTCTCAATTTAGGTGAATTGATTATTTATTATTTGTTTATTTATTTGTTCATTTATTCATTTACTTACTCATATAAGTAACTGAGAGTATGTACTATACAAATGACAAATACAAATGCTACATATTTATTTTATTTCTTTTTTTCCCCTTTTTTTCAATTGATGCCAATTTTAAAATTAAGATTATATACATTTCATATGGAGACAAAACCATGCAATTAAAAAGGCCATATATACCAGCAATATATAAAAAAGCAAATATATCGCAAATACATTTTATTTATTTATTTAATTTTTTTTTTTTTTTTTTTTT
>NW_015780757.1:0-1110 GCF_001515625.1 Sinocyclocheilus rhinocerous | reverse complement strand
AGCTGCGCATCACAGAAATACATTACATTTTAATATATATTCACAGAAAACAGCTATTTTAAATTGTAATAATATAAATGCAAATACTTACAAATAAATGCAGCCTTGTTGAGCATAAGAGACTTTCAAAAACATAAAAAAAATATTACTGACCCCAAACCTTTGACAAATAATGTGTGCCTTGGCCCTGGTGACAGTAGACATAAATAGTTTTTTTGCATATTTGCTGACGGCTGGTTCCTCCTGCATTGCTAAGGTTTTGTTTTGTGTATCCGACACCACTGAGTCAGTGACGTCACAGTGAAACCCGTCGTATGTTTCTTGTGTCATTTCGAAGCTCCGAGGTGTCGGGTTACGTGTTGATGTTTTGGGATCGGCCCTCTGCGGTGATGCGTCTTCCTGTGATGTCATCTGTTTGTGTTCGGTGCCATGTTTTGGTCTGTTTTGTGCGGCGTGGTGCTGTATGCAATTGAATGAGCTCCACTTCTCCTGAGTGTAGTCTTGCATATTGACAGATCTGTGAACCTTGAATTTGTTCATAATGTCTTGGATGCTAGAGGTTTAATCTAGGTTGAAGTGTAATTATAAACCTGCGCGACACATCACATCACTACGTACGCAGCACCATCACATGTAACATGTTCTCTCGTCTTTTTTAGCTGCCTAGACCTTTTACCTTTTTAAAGAACATAGACATATGATAGTGTTTATGGAAAAGTGATATTTATTTGTTGTTTATTTATTGCATTTTTTATGATTTTAAACACAAAAACGCCTAATTTAAAAGGGACAAAAAAAGACATTGAAGAAGCACATATACAAACATGTAAATAAATAAATAAATAATAACATAAAAACAACAAAAAAGCATACATATGTAACCTTTATTACTCATATAATGCTGTTCAAAAGTTGGAGGTCAGTAAGATATTTCTTTTGAATATTTTTGAAAGAAATGTCTCGCTGACCAAGATGGCATTTATTTGATTAAAAAATGCAGTAAAATATTATTACAATGTAAAATAGCTGTTTTCTATTTGAATGTATACAATGTAATAAAAGCTGAATTGTCAGCATCGTTACTCCAGTCTTCAGTGTCACATGATCCTT
>NW_015780756.1:0-1115 GCF_001515625.1 Sinocyclocheilus rhinocerous | reverse complement strand
GTAAGGTGGGAGGAGTTGGATCTGGATCCAACCTCGCCCCCTGGAACTTGTGTTCTGCACAATCTGCAGTGAGGACCATCTCCCAGCGGCGGCCTGGGGTTTCGCTATGCAGGACCGGCCACGTGATCTGTGCTACGCGCCTTTATCGAGCCGAGCGCGCGCACGACGCTCAACTGTCCACGCGCTGCTGGAAGACGAAGAGCAAGATGGCGGTGGTCGTGCGAAGTTTGCAAGACCAGCTGGAAAAAGCCAAGGAAAGCTTAAAGAGCGTGGACGAAAATATTCGAAAGCTAACCGGCAGAGATCCGAGCGAATTAAGGTATTACTTAATGAAAGCGTTTTAATCATTAACGTAACTATTTGGGGGGAAAAATAAGCCAGGGCCTGTTAGCATGCTAAGACTGCGGCTAGCTCGCAAGCTAAAGAATCACGTGTTTAATTTCAGCGATTAAAGCAACGATGTATTATACTAATTAGTCTTTAAATTTGTGCAGTGATATCTCACAGCTGAGTCACCCAGCCCGCCATAAATAAATATGCCGGAGAGCTATCAATAAGTCCAGTTTATGTTTAAAGCACAAATGACACGTCTCATAAAACCATTCTGTACGTCGTTAATTCTTCATAACGAAGGCTGTTTTTAAATCTAGCCCCAGTATCATGTTAATCAAATTAAAAACAAGGTTCACTTCGAAGATTGATCTTTAGCTTTGAACTATTTGCTAATTATAAAGGTTAAACATGAGTCCTGCAGGGACTTCCTGCATTGTTTGAATGGGAATTTTTGTGTTATTGGATTTGCTTTAAGATCTTGGATAGTAGCGACCCAACACAGTTTTAACCCTAACTGTTTATCTTACGAAAGTAACAAATGTTCTTAAAGATAGCTTGAGAAGTGCATGTTTATTTCCAACATGTTGCTTTGACAGGACAGGAAAGACTTGTCCTTTGTTATTAGCCAATAGGGTTTAACCCTCAAATATATATATATATATAAAACAGAATTTTTTTTCACATTTTAAATGTTGTAGGAGGCCTCTGATGCAGAAATAAATGGGTTTTACATGTTTGACATTTTAGTAAGTTTTTAGGGAAATGTAGTATTGCAGTGTTGG
>NW_015780755.1:0-1114 GCF_001515625.1 Sinocyclocheilus rhinocerous | reverse complement strand
CTTGTCACACGCTTTTCGGCGAGTGGAGACAGAGCTGCTAAGAGAGAGCGAGCTGAAGAAAAACAGAGGGATGTACATATGTAAGCGATCCGTCTATATATATGGCGCCCAACGTAGGGCACATGAAAGCTATTTTTCATTGAGCTACTTGCCTTGGGTGAGATGTGTTTGTTTCCATCAAACACACTTGGGGTCTTTCTGTCACCCTCCCAAAAAAAGTTGTTTGTTCATTGTTCTGTTTCATTGCATTTATGGAAACTGAGATGTTCTCCATTTGATATGAATGATCTATGTCAAATAAAGTCCCATTATGGGACCTGACTTATTAAATTTAGTCTTTAAAATAAACCCCGGCTTATGAATCAGATATACAGTACAGAGATAACTTGGATGAAAGGGCCATGTTGCTCTTACCTTGAGGTGAGTTCCTTCCATCTAATTAGAAGATAAAAGCTGCCACTTTCACAGTGCTCAGGGCATGCTCGGAGAAACTCGGAGACTGAGTGAAGGAGACAGAGAATGAGTGGGGTTGAGTGCGCTCTCAGGTTGCCATGGACACCTGCCAGAGCGTTCAGGTTCGAGGTCTGTAAGCACTGAGGAGACTGAGATGTGTATGCAGATCGTGTGCGAATTGGAACAAATTGTATTTTCATATGCTGTTTTTTTATTAGATGTTAAAAGCCTGTGTAGACACTCATTTTAATTTTTTATTATAAAAATGAATAAAAAGAAATTACATAAATTATATAGGAAGGTAAATAAAAGAGATAATACATACAATAATACAAACAACAGAGTATATAGTTTAATTAAAATCAAGCTGAGTTAAAATAATAACAAAGAACCTGCAACTGCCAAAACACATTTTACACGTGACTGTTTTCTGTTCTGTCCAAACCATTTGCGATTGTTATTTAAAATATATTTTTTAATGTGAAGCTGGTGGAGAACTGTAATTGTCCAGTTAAATCTAATTATTAAGAGCAACAAATTTGAGCACCCTCCTAAAACTCCTAATTTGCTGCTTATTAATAGTTAGTAAGGTATGTTAAGTTTAGGTATTTGGTCAGGTTAAGAGATCTAGAATATGGTCATGCAGAATAAGGCATTAATA
>NW_015780754.1:0-1115 GCF_001515625.1 Sinocyclocheilus rhinocerous | reverse complement strand
GTGTTTAGGTTCTATCTGGGTGGGCCGACCAGTGTAAGGGGCTTCAGCATGTACAGCATCGGCCCTCAGAGTGAAGGTAACTGACTCTGACTCCGACAGTGAAGCTCAATATCTCAATATTCACAACTAAGGTTTGTTTTCTCACTTTGATGACAGGTGATTACCTCGGTGGGGAGGCATATTGGGCTGGAGGGCTTCATCTGTACACCCCGCTCCCATTCAGGCCAGGTAGAGGTGGCTTCGGAGACCTTTTCAGGACACATTTCTTTCTCAATGCCGGAAACCTGTGTAACCTCAACTATGGTGAGATAAAGAAAGCTGCAATGGTTTTATTTTTCTCGATGTTTTTACTTAATTTAAATCATCCACTAGGGGAAGGACCCCGGGCACACCTGAGCAAGCTGGCCGAATGTATCCGCTGGTCTTATGGAGCGGGTATTGTGCTGCGTCTAGGGAACATCGCTCGGCTGGAGCTCAACTATTGCATTCCCATGGGTGTCCAGAGCGGAGACAGGTAGACAATCACAGACACTCACACGATCACTCACAAATACACAAGTGATTACACTTTTAATGTGATTGTGTTATTCTTCTACTATTATAAATTTGTAATGTACTGATGTGTTTTGTCTCTCAGGATATGTGATGGAGTGCAGTTTGGGGCTGGAATCCGGTTCCTGTGATACCACGAGTCCCGTTTTAGAACAAAGAAGCATTTCTGTCACTTTGTACTTGTGATCAAGGATATTCATTCGATTCCACTTCGAGCTGCAAAGTAATGCAATGAATGTTGGCTAATTTCTCCGTTTTGGCGAACATGCTAAAAAAGGAAAATTGTCCAAAAAGATTTGTTAGGAATCAGTCGCCCATTTTAAAGTTATTGGCACTTCAGAGGGGAATATATTGGACATCAGTGCTCTTATTGTCATATTTATTTGTCAGAACAAGTTCAATAAATAATGTTTCTGGCCTTTATTGTGCTGTCTTTGTGTTTATATATAGTTAATATTAAATTATATATATTTATGTAATAATATAATACAATTCTACATATTTATATAATATTAAACAAAAGTCAACAAATATAATTATTAATACAAAATTAAAATAATAAA
>NW_015780753.1:0-1114 GCF_001515625.1 Sinocyclocheilus rhinocerous | reverse complement strand
TTTTAAATAAATCCATACATTTTATTCACCAAGGATGCATTAAAGGATCAAAAGTGATAGTAAAGACATTATTTGTAATGTTACAAAATATTTCTATTTCAAATAAACACTTTTTTTGAACTCTCTATTATTCAAAGAATCCTAAAAAAATGTATCACAATTTTCACAAAAAATATTAAGCAGCACAACTGTTTTTAACTTTGATAATAATATTGATATTGATAATAATAATAATTTTTTTATTGAACCAAATCAGAGTATTAAAAGATTTCTGAAGAGTCATGTGACATTGAAGACTGGAGTAATAGCTGCTGAAAAAATTACACCGGAATAAATATGAGATTTTATTACATTTTACACTACATCAAAAAATGTGAACATGCAAATGCATATTACTTTTCCCACACTTTATGGACATAATCTTACACGTAAAGATGACTTTACAGAAGATGAATTAATAGAATTAAATATATATTTAATTATTTGCATGCTGTAACACGTTACTTTGACAGCCCTACAATTTGACACTGTCAGATAAACGCATATCATCAGCAATATGTTTTTCTGGAGGATTATAAGAATGGAAAAGCATTTGATATTATTGTCCATTTTGCTCTCTCACTTTTATTTTCTTTTTTCTCTAGAATCTGACTTATGGGCAAAACTGGGAGCAAAACTGCCAACATTGTCATACCCAACTCAGCATTTTTGTAGAGGCGACACGTTTCCAGTTCATTCAGCCAGAGTCCAGAAATCAGACAGGTCTGAACCCTGTCCTGTATACTCAATGATTCTGTCCAGTTCTTGTTTCTTGTTCACTGATATCCTAGAGTTAGTCTTGCTGTGAGGAATTATTTACCGCCTGCACCTGGTTTAACACTGAAGCTTAGCGAGGTTAAGTCTGGTCAGTATCTGCACGGGAGACCCCCTGGTACAACAAAGGTTGCTGCTGGAATTATGTGTTAGTAATGCTGGCTGGGGTCTGTGTGGGTCCTGTTGTCCCATATAAGGACACTGTACTGTAAAAAGGCACTGTTATTCGGCTTTAGATTGAAGTCTCTCTGTTGACATTAAAGGCACAATATGTAAGATTGTTTTATTAAAATATCCAAAA
>NW_015780752.1:0-1115 GCF_001515625.1 Sinocyclocheilus rhinocerous | reverse complement strand
TTTACTGAAGTTGATTCCCTGGGGGCAGAGCGATGCCAAGCTGTGAAAGAAATCCATGGTTGTGCAGGGTTGTGAAAGAGCCCTGAAACTACATTTAAAGCTTGAGCCACTCAATGTATGTCATCTTTGCTGGAGGTTTTCTTATTTTGTATTCAATGCACAAGTTCCTTATTTATCCAGTTTCACAACTAATGCAGATGCCTTTTATTAATCCACAGGAGCTATGCCAACATGTTAAAGGAATAACTCACCCAAAAATAAAAATTCTGCTATTATATACTCACCCTCATGTTATTCCATACCTGTATGCTGTTATTTTTTTTCTGAGGAAGACAAAAGTTGAAGAATTCGTTTTTTTTTTTTTTTAAGAATTAAGCTCCTGCCCGTACAACAACAGTTCAGAATAACCATGTTTTTCAGTCTCATCCTGATGTGACTGGATTCTGATGAACATTCAGTTGGGTGCTATTGTTCATTTTAAAACCTAATATTGTCCAAATGTACAGATTGCTTAGTTAAGGTTGCTTTCTGAATCTTTTGACTGAATCATATTTTGAAGTTGTGAATGTGAGTTTACAGTCTGTTCTAAATGTGATACAATAAAAAAAAATAGGACTTGTTGTCATGATGTTTCAAATATTGTTTCCCGGTCCAAGCCTCTACTCCATTTCAAGTGAGAATACTATCTCATTAGCTGTTTATAAGCCCTATTCATTTATAACACACTTTTATAACAACAACAAAAACGCTAAAAGTGTACGCTACAGTCTTTTGACTCATGGTGTTCCAGAAACCAATATTTTAATGATTCAGAAGATATGAATCATTGTGGCCAGTGGAGATTTCAGTATAGATATATACTCAATAGGTTACAATCATGACTGTTCAGTAGTACTACAGCACACCATAAGTCTATATTAGCACCATTTGTTGTTTTCTTTTGAAATTTGATAGAGCGTATGCACCCGGACTTAAAAAACAGATTGTGTTCTCATGCAAAAGAAAAAAAAAACACAAATATACAAAGTGAACAATGTAGTCCTATTGCGTCCAAATTACTCTTCAGTGTTTGACAAAAGCATACCGATTCTTCTAAAAAAAAAAACAATTATTTT
>NW_015780751.1:0-1115 GCF_001515625.1 Sinocyclocheilus rhinocerous | reverse complement strand
TATATATATATAAAGAACAGTATTTATGTGAAATAGAAAACTTTGTAACACTATAAATGTCTTTGCTATCTTTTTTGGACAATTTAATGGTTCCTTGCTGAATAAAATATAAAATTCTTTCTTTTTATATTACTTACCCCAGACTTTTGAATGATAGTCTATCACAGTTTCCACAACAATATTATGCAACAAAAATCATAGTTATTCCAAACTTTTGACTGACATTTACAGAAGAGTGGGGTCAAAACATCTTAAATCTGGAAATAGTAGTTTGAATAATTGAACCAAAGATGTTATGGCATAAATGAAGGAGTAATATTTCACGATTTTCCAGTAAAAAAGTCTCTCAAAATAGTGCTGGATCTGGTTTTGCACAAACTTGGAGTTTATTTCAGCTCAGCTTGGTTATGCAGTGTGTCACTTATATCATCAACGCCACATATAAACCCAGAATATCAATAAACACATAATGTCCACAGTATGTTGAATGTGTGTATACCGCAGGGCAGCAGCAGGATAAATCAAATAAACTAGATGGGTCTAATCCTACTATTACCAGATCGGCGGTGACCTTGTTCACAGATGGAGGCCTGTGTATTCACTGTCTGTGCTTGTTCTCTTTCCAGGAAACAATCTGTGGTGACGTTGCCAACAGCCATTGACAAAGTGGGCTATCAGGCCTGGTGGGCTTCTACGCTCGTTTGGAAATCTCTGTCTCTGTGTGCATTTCCCTTTCCGGTGAAGGAAGCAGATGCTTGGACACATAATGATCATGCTATGACAAGCCTGTCTCTATAATGATGCAGGCCAGAAGAATGAGGACAGTGTCCTGTCTGGCTCTGTACAACTAAATAGATCACATATAATTAATATACAGTATATACTACAATATTTTACACATGTACACCATTTTAGTAACAATTTAGTAAAAAATCCAACTTCGAAAGAAAAGTTCTACTAACCAACGTAAAAAAGTAGCCTGAACAAAGCATTTTTAGTAGGAGAAGTCAGTTTAATTTTTTGTGTGGACTGAAAAAAATAGGCTACTCTAAACATGTCGTTAGCAAAAGTTGTTTACCTTACTTAGATACTCAAGTATTTGTTCACAACATATC
>NW_015780750.1:0-1115 GCF_001515625.1 Sinocyclocheilus rhinocerous | reverse complement strand
TTATAGTGCATTGCTCTGCAGTTGCTAAGTTGTTCTGGTTAGGTTTTAGTGTGTTGCTATTTGGCTGCTAGGATGTCCTGGGTAGTTTTTAGTGTGTTTTATGTGGTTGCTAGGGTGTTCTGAGAGGTTTCTGAGTGTCTGTGCTATTCTTGTCACTAGATGTATGCTTTTCGGGATTCATCCACCTGTTTTGACGTACACAAGTCTGATGCATAGAAAAGTTATACAAGCTACCAGGTTACAAACCAAACTTAACATTAGAGGTTTGTTCAAATCGCTACCCTAATTATGAGAACTATTAATAGTGTTGCTTGCCTTAGCAAACACAACTAACCACAACCTGTCTTTTGTTCTTAGGATGGTGCCATGTGAATTACACACTAGCAGCAGTTAATTGCAGTGTGGCGTCTGATGCCATCAATAGCTTTTGGAAACATTGGTATTAATGTTCAGTCCACGTTTGACATCCTGCGCTTGGCACTCAAAATGACAGGTCATGAGCGAGTCGACTCCCAACGTGTAATCAGCTGCGTGTCTCTGCAGAGCTTTATAGCGTCTCTTCACTTTAGCTCGCAGCGCCGAGTGTCTCAAGACCCAATTGGAAAAGTGTCAAGAGTCAGCATTCATACTTCTCTCCGAGGTAAAATACACTGAATGGGGAACGTCACAAGGCTTCACTGAGGCTGAGTTGGCGCTAGCACCAGTTCTGCCGTGAGCTTTAGCACTGTACTTATGGCTAAACTGTTTCTGGCTGTGATTTTCTCCTGTAAGCATGTGAAGTTGCATGCTGGCTGAGAACAAGGCACTATGGGAGTTTTTCACACCACTTTGTTCACAACAAGTTGGATTCACCAATTGTCTGTCAATAAATTAACACATATATGCTAAACTTAGCACACTTTCTAGAGATTATATGTCTTCAAATTCCCAGAATACCTTTCACTAAGCTCCGCCTCCCTTGGTTACAGTTGCTAACTCAGAACATCCAATAGAAATGGCACAATGTTGAGTAAAATGTAATTCTTACATAAGTTGGACCTATATAAACCATTTCATTTAAAGGGGGTCATATACAAGCTGTTCGTGAATAGATAAGATCCCTAAAGTTGCAAAGA
>NW_015780749.1:0-1115 GCF_001515625.1 Sinocyclocheilus rhinocerous | reverse complement strand
TACCTGCTCAGTCTCCACAAAGTTGGCCACCTGGCCATCGTCATTTGTGCCTCGGACATTAAAACGTGTGCCTGCTCTCTCCGAGCTGAGCCGAGAGATCACGCAAGCTTTGGCCTGCTTGTGGCCAGCATAGATGGTGCGGATCTCCACTCCGCCACACATCAATCTCAGCAGCCAGTCATCACAGTTCACCCCATAATGCTTGAGATGGAGATGGAGGGACTGATTCCTGTGAAGACATTACATAATTATATAACCATTACATCTATCTATCATCTACTGAGTTCAACATTCTGAGTCAGTGAGATTTTGTTGGAAATATTTTGCACACATAAAATGAACCCTATATGGCCACTATAAATACATTTTCAGTTTTGAATAAAACTGTATTTATATTAAATTAAAAAAATCTTTCAACACTGAATCAAAAGGACCTTTGGGGTCACAATTTGAAAAACACCCACCAGAAAAAACGATTGTCAGATATGTCTTCTCTGATTCTGCGGTGCGCGTTCAAGCTGAGGTCCAGACTCACTCCGGTGGAGGACCAGGCAAAATAGAAGTTACCAGAGTTTAAGACTTTCCTGACATCAGCAATGCGGTCCTCATCCGAGGGGTCATTTTTCAGAGAGACAAAGTCAGTGCCTGTTACTCGGAAAACTTCTGAATCCTGGACTTTTCCCACTGAACTGCAGCCTGTTACGACCACCAGGCTGTGCAGCATAGAATCCCCTATGGAAGAAGAGAGAAGCGGATTCAGAGTTTGTAGCTTATGCAAGTTTTGGAACCACATCTTTAAAATGTGGAAGTTTAATAATTAGTCATTGAAAAACCCATATGCATTGAAACCTTACTTGAATATCGAGGTGGATAAGTCTCAATGTCTATGCTGTTTTCTAAGAACTTAAAATATGACAGTGAAATATTATATACACTTACAAACTCAAATAATGGCTCATCTTGAAATGACACTGTAATTAGAGACTATATTTGTATAACAACTGCTTGATAATATGTTGTGCATTTACTTTTCATAATTTTTGTTTTGCTGTGAATTGTAGTGTTTTGGTAATATTTCTGATCTACTTATCTTCAAAAAGATCAGCGTTTTTTTT
>NW_015780748.1:0-1115 GCF_001515625.1 Sinocyclocheilus rhinocerous | reverse complement strand
TGTTGGGCCCAAAACACAGCTTTCAAAATTAGGCCAGTATTTCCCTTTAGACTTAAAATGTGCTTAAAATTGAGTATGTGAATGAGTATATGATATGACACATGCAGATTTATAATGAAAAACAAATGAACAATTACATCTCCTTTTTAATGGCAGGTTAATTGCATTTTTTTAATTGCAGGGCTATCAATCAAAACCAACACGGGACAGGTAGCCCACCCACTTCATGGATGAGATGGCTGTTTTGGACATGTAACCTGTCACATCATTGACAAGATGGATTATTTCATGTATCCATTTATCTGCTGTACATTTAGTATGCTGTATGTGCATTATTGTATTTCAGTTGTATTCTTCTCTATATCAACATGGTAAATTTAACTCTAAAGGTTGATCTAAGATCATGTCATATACAATGCAGATACACAATAGAGGTTTGAAATTTCATTGCCAAACTCCAGATGGCGCCCTTGTCACGCTTATGCGTACTGTGCAGCATTAGGTAAGCACAGAGGAATGGTCAACCCAAGTACAATAAAAAGGCACCTCTGTGCACACCCATTTAGAGCTAACAACAGAATCAGCATGCACAGAGACCTCATCCTGCTGATTCACTGAGGAAATAATAACAACACTGCTATGAGAAAGGCCTTGCGTATGAATTACACTCTCCTTTATAACCAAGTTCTAATGCAGTAAGCTGCACATCTTAGAAAACAGTTTGTAAATCACTATTGTGGAGCATATATGCAGTTGAAGGGATTGTTACTGTGTTTGTGTCGTCATGCTGTTTTGTCATTCTCACACTTATGTCACACTTTTTTGCACAAAATAAAACTGAAACCACATCAGTGTTAGTCTGATTTACATGCTGATTGCTTCAAGGTAAAGATAACATACATCGTAATAAATTTAGGTCAATGTAAAGGCACTTTACAGTGTTGGAAACACGACTCTTGATAGGCTATAAGATGACACACATGTCACAGGGTAGCTCCCATCAGAGCTAAAAATAACTTGACATTTTACTAGAGCATGTAAGATTGTTCATGCCAATAATATGAGGCATAAATTTGATCATAAGTCAACTTCTGACAAATTAGCTTTCTCTTGCA
>NW_015780747.1:0-1115 GCF_001515625.1 Sinocyclocheilus rhinocerous | reverse complement strand
TTACGCAAACGGCGCATGGAAACTCCCGTAACACTCTTCACTATGATTTCGTTCTTTAGGTTTCGTGAACGTAAGTGTTGTTCGAGAATACCAGCCTCCGCCGTAGCGAAGATGTTTGACACCTTTCGCACACCGTAGGGTTATTTTGCTTACGTCGGCGCGCATGCGTGTGTTTACACTGCTGTCATCCTAGCGTTAATTTAACAGAAGGTAAAGTCTTGTTTTTACTGTTTTATTATAATATATATATATATTTTTTTCTCTCTATACGGACGTATTGTGAAGAATATGAGGGTCTCTGAAATGTCAACATTGCGTTTTAGTCTTAAATTCATCATGCAGTTGCTACAGAGCTCTTCGGATATTCAGCATGTGATTATTATTATTGATAAACAGCATTTTAATCATGTTTCTGTGTTAATTGTTTCCTCCGGAATGTTGGGATTTCTATCATTACTTGTATAATGATTACAGTGGCTCATTTGATATTATGTAATTCTTAGTATTTAGATAAAACGAGAAAAGGTTTACAGGTTTGATTCAGGTTTGAAGGTTATTTGTCAAATCATGATATTTCTCTATGCTTTAGTCTTTCTGATTTGTGTTATAGTATTTCGATAAATGATTGTTTCCTTAAATATTGTGTGAACTATAGAAATGCAAGATGCTATAGAAAATGCAAGATGTCATGGGTCGAAAAAACACTCTGAAGTTCAGCTAATTGCATTTAATATGAATTTAAAGTATAATACATTACCATTTAATTCCAGTTAATATGAAATTAAGTGTCCAAAAACATTACATTCAGTTCACACTTAAATATATATTTTTAATGTAGATTATTTGCACAATAAGTATGCTGAAGTGTCCTTCTTTTTCTCAAGGGTGTTGTGTATGTGACTATAGTTTATTTATTAGTAATCTAATCTTAGTAATCTTGATTCGTTGATCTCGGTTTTGTTTGAACTGGGATCGCAGGGAACATCCAGGCTGGACTCATGGACAGCAGTGAAGCTCCAGCTCAGAGGCCTGTTACTCTGGATATAGATGGAGCAGCTGAGACGCTAGATGCCTCCGTCCCGCCCCAGACCGACCCGACAGAAGACTCTTTCCGA
>NW_015780746.1:0-1115 GCF_001515625.1 Sinocyclocheilus rhinocerous | reverse complement strand
TATTAAATACAATTTCTTTTTTTTTTCTTTTTTTTTGTAGGAGGAAAATTAAGCCTGTTTTTAGTTTTGTATTATGATACATAAATAATACATATACAATTTTATAACTTTATTATATAAAAATAATTGTATATTTCTATATTAAATATAATTTCTTATTTTTTCCCCCTTTTTAAGGGTGTAATATAACCCATGTTCTTCAGGGTTTTAATGAGATTCAAGCTCTTATAATTGTGTTCATATGATGATGTGATGTTGATTCAACAATCTGAGGTGATTCCACAGTTATATTTTTAAATTATTATACTTAATATTACAGCATTGTACAACTAAAATGGTTTGAAATATCACTACTACAAATAGCAATACTGTTATTCGTATAACATATAAAAGAAGTTTGCATGCATACTGTGCATAATATCTTCACTATTGAGTATATATTCATGCAGTGTCCAGAGTTTTTTTAATGTCCACATATTAATCAGTTCATTACCAAACTTGGCAGATATGATTCTGGAGATCATGTTGCTGTTTACCCCACAAATGATGCAGCGGTGGTCAACGGAATAGGAGAGAGACTTGGAGTAGATCTTGATACTGTAATCTCTCTCAAAAATCTGGATGGTATGTACTAATATCTGAAATTCATATTGTATAATTAAAAAGTTAGAATATGTTTTTATGTATATTGTAACATGCTATGATTGCTAATAATGTTTCAACTCTGTAGAGGAATCCAATAAAAAGCACCCGTTCCCCTGTCCAACCACATACCGCACGGCACTGACTCATTACCTTGACATCAACAACATGCCTCGCACAAACGTGCTGTATGAGCTAGCGCAGTACGCCTCTGATCCGCAAGAACAAGAAAACATGCGCAAGATGGCATCTGCTTCACCTGAAGGAAAGGTTAGGATCACGTCATAATCACTGATGTATGGAAGCCCGTTTCTGCTACTGAATAAAAAATAAAAAAGGTAACAATTGTTTAACAATTCTGACTTTTTTCTCGCAATTGCGAGTTTACATTTCGCAATTCTGCATTTTTTCCTCAGAATTGTGAAATATAAACTCGCAGTTGCAAGTTATAAAGTCAGTATTGCGTGATATAA
>NW_015780745.1:0-1114 GCF_001515625.1 Sinocyclocheilus rhinocerous | reverse complement strand
GCTGATGTCAGCACATGTCTCGGCTCTGTCCGTGTTTAGTGAGACGAAATAGCTCCCAGACACACCCTCTTCCTCTTTTAGAAGTCGGCGTTCTCCACCAAAATGCCAGCAGTTCTTTCCTCGCGCCGTTCTGCCCGTGGCGGCCGGAGCGGATGGGAATTGTTAGGATGCGCCATTTGTGAAGCATTAAAGGAATATTTCAGCCAGAAATTAAATCATGTAATCATTTCCTCACACTCGTGTCATCCCAGACCCATATGACTTAATTCCATGAAACATGCAGAGTTTTTGAAGATGGTATTAGTTACTTTCTGCGGTTGCAGTGATCAGGGTTGAAGCATTTAAGCTTCACAAATGCAAAAGCATCATATGCATCGTCTGTAAGACTTATTTTTGTCTTCTGAAGTCATACAAAATATCTTTGTGTGAGAAATTAACAACTAAATGATACATTTAAATGTATTATTATGTATTATTATGCATGTAATTAATGTACTTCATTCTATAAGTGTAATTTTTATACATTTATACAAGTTTATATATAAATGTATAATATTGGAATCTTTTTTTCCTTGGTAGCAAATTAAATACACAAATTACTGAAATGATGTAATAATAACAACAATAATAATAATAATTATAATAATTTTTCTGGAATAGCGTGACACTAGTAGTCATTGTGAATTTTTAAAATATGGTTTAACATTTTCATAGCAGCTGAGGTAAGGAATGCACATCCAAGCAAGTAAATATGCAAATTTACTGTTTCTTTTTTCTGAAGCAGTGAGGAAAATGTCATGCATAATTATGAGCTGCGATGAAATGACATTGTGTCAATCATGCATGCTTGTTTACAGACTCTTTATCTGAAGGAAATGACAGTTTGATGTTCTTGCAGAAGAGTTACTTTGAGATTTCTTAGTTTATCATAAGGTTTAAGCGGTTTGATGTCACAGTGAACCAGCAGTCTGTCAAAGCTTTCCTGCTGCTTTGGCACCTGCTGGTTGTCCAAGAGGAAATTCTCCAAATATGAAATGGAAATGTTGTCATTGCGCCATGTCTTGAGAACTTTGATCAGGATATTGCCATTTGTCCAGCTGTGAAGTAGGTCTTT
>NW_015780744.1:0-1114 GCF_001515625.1 Sinocyclocheilus rhinocerous | reverse complement strand
GTCTTCTGAGGACTCTGATGTACAGACACAGAAAATCAAAGAGAAGAGATGAAAACAGCTGAGGCACAGGTAGCCGTGGGCGGTGCAGCTGCTACTTAGAGGTCTCATTTTTTCTGTCTCTCTCGCTCTTTCTTTCTCTGTGTCTCCATCACACACACACACACACACATCATACACATGGACTCTGAAAGCATATTGAGAAATGAACTGATAACATTTCGCCAGAATGCTCACAGGTCCATATGAATAACATGATTGTATAATGTTTGCATTCAGGGTATGTGTTAAGCAAGTATGTGGTTCTCTATGCATGCTGCATTCAAGAATATCTGCCTTGGACTGACTTGGAAATATCTGTACCTATATGAAAATATACCGCATCACTACACATGTAACATTTATTTGGCTCGATTTGAATCAAATTAATTTGTACCCTTCAATGAATTAAAATTATCCACAATAAAATGAAAGTGATCCACAAAAACCACTGAATCAGTGACTTTTTTTTTTTTGACTGGATCAACCAATTCATTAAGAAGATCAGAAAAAAATTAAATAAAAGCATTTTTAAAGCATTTATTAATTGTATGAATCTTGGTTCAACATTTAGTAATGAGCCAAATGAACTAACAATGAAGAGTTATATTTTTATTAACTAACAAAGATGAATAAATACTGTAACAAAAGTTTTGCTCATTAGTTAATGTTGACTAACGGCCTTATTGTAAAGTGTTACCAATAGATTTGGGAATACTTCAGATAAATTTCATTCTCTAAAACACTATACAAACCGTACACAGTAAACTCATGAAATCCATGATTGACTCTCTGCTGTGACAAATAACCAGTCGGCATGTCTTGCATCTTACTCGAGCTGGTGTTCTGAACACAGAGCTAATGGCTAATGTATTTCAAATTAAGAGGCACAGCACGCAAACAGCTCTGGGTGTTGGTGAAGTGAGAGATGTGGGAAAAGAGTGGAGAGGAACAGAGCTGCGGGTCTTCTGAGCTATATTAAAACACCCAGTGAGACCTTCCACCTTTTGGCATTCTGTTCTCCATATCTCTCTCCTGGCGTGTTATTAAAATAACAGAACTCTGAACGGACTCCATC
>NW_015780743.1:0-1114 GCF_001515625.1 Sinocyclocheilus rhinocerous | reverse complement strand
TTTTTGCTATTCAATTATATAGTTTTATTTATTAAATATATTTACTGTTTAATTGACATTTCACTACGCTCGTTAAGATGCATTTTAGAATCGTTTTTATCCATGAAAGATACTGCCTTGGGATTTAAGTATCTTAGGCATCATAAATAAGTTGTCTACCCTTAGGAAAAGGATTGTGCATATGATGTTTTTGGAACAGAGCTTGAATTGTTGGCTACATGTTTGACTACATAGATATTAACTTCAAATAATGTATTTCATGTATCTTCAAAGATTAAGGGAAGGGCAGTGCAATCTTTTAAATCTTTTTTTTTTTTTGTCAGTTGTATGAAAGCTTTGTGCATAATGTTTCTTTGATCATCCCTGTTCTCTGCTTGACCAATCGCTGACTCTCAGCATCAGTGCGAGATGAAATAATTCTGAGCAAGATCACACTAAGCTCTTTGAGTTGAACTCTTGAGTTGCAGTAAGTAATGTTTGCATTTAAGATGCCTGGGCTGTCGGAGAATGTGCAGTCATGCCAGCATAAGCATAAATCTGTTGTTAATGCTTGGCTCAGAAAATGGGTTTTAACTGAAAAATTCAGCAGCTTTACCATTCGCTCAATGAAAGGCTGAAACTTTTAGCACTGATTGAGTTATCTGGGTGTTCAGAAACTCCAGAAAGTGTTATTTTTCCAATGTAAAATACTTTTTCCTACTCCAGCTTAATATGCAGAGACAGTAAGCAAGCCATTTGTAGGTTGAATGCCTCAAGAAGTGTAAACACCATTACTTGTTTTGCTTGTTTGAGCATCCCGACCAGCCCAGCATAGCAATCGGCTTAACCAATGGTGTGAGTTTTGGGTGGGGCTATTGATTTGCCTGACCAATGGTAGGACAGAAGGAGTGTTTGAGAAACCTGTTTGAAAACAATCACTTTTTTTTTGCAACTGATGCTAGTGATGTAAAATTACATTCTTCGCCATAAACTATAGATGTTCACCACACTAAACATTCTGTACTCAGTCTTTCTAAAAGCATTATATATAAACAAACATAAGACTTTATTATCATATTTCCTCTATATCTCTCTTCATCCATGGAGAAATGATAATCTATTGAGCTTTTTTTTT
>NW_015780742.1:0-1114 GCF_001515625.1 Sinocyclocheilus rhinocerous | reverse complement strand
CTCCAACTACCATCAGCAAAGAGTAGTGTCCTAACTAGACAAGTGGAGATACACTCAAGCAATAACATGCCACTGCAACAAAGCAAAATAAAACTAAAAACAAAGAACATTTACATTTATTCATTTAGCAGATGCTTTTATCCTTAACAACTAGTAAGAAAATGCAGAGTCGCTGAGTCTCCCTTATTACATGGCTATTTACAAAAAATAAACAAATAAATGGATATAAAATACTAATCTGAGTTGAAGTTATTTTATTTTGTGAGAAGAAAGAGACTGTGATTTGAGAGACATTAAACTTTTAATTATACAGTTTAGAGTCATTCATTATACAAACATATTTGACTGCAGCAATAAGATTAACCAATCAGAATCCAGTATTCTACAGAGATTGTGTTCTGTTGCTCAAATTGAGATGCATAACCAGTTGTCTCTTTAAACTCCTTTCAGAGGTGATGAGGTTCACAGGAAGGACTTTACAAGGAAACCTGACACCCAGTTTGACAAGCAAGTCCCACGAAAGAAACCATTAACCCTTAAAAACGTTTACAGACTCAGCGGATGTTTTCTTTTGCCACTGATTCTTAAGTTGTGCAAGAGCACAAGATAAAAGGTCATATAGGCAAGTAAAGGTAGAGATTGTGGGACAGTTCCCTACAGCTGGGGCTGGATTCACAAAATGATTAGTCATGATTAAGTGTGGCGTGACTTTTCGCTGAATTCTAAATTCAGTAACAACTCTTCACAAACAAATAGGGACCTCATTTTTAATTTTTTGTCCTATAATTACAACATAATTTTGGGCAGCATTCAGCAGAGGAGTCACATACAGAACATGCTCACTCTATCAGCGCACACACAGATACAGGACACATTATCTTGAGAGAACACAAACAAAGCCTGTAATTTACTTCTTCTGAAAAAAAAATAAGGTGGTCTTAGATATCTGCCTACTTCTTAAAAAGATGTAACTTAGGAACTACAAAGAAATGATAGATACTTCTTGGAATTTATTTTAAGTTTTTTTTTTTTTTACTTCTTAAAAAGATCTGAAGATTCAAGAATCTGGCCCCTGGTCTAAAAGCACAGAGGAATTGATTCTATTTTTACAATT
>NW_015780741.1:0-1113 GCF_001515625.1 Sinocyclocheilus rhinocerous | reverse complement strand
CTGGACGAGCTGTACCGCGTCTCCAAGGAGCACACAGGGAACCGCAACGAGGCCCAGAAGGTGGTGAAGAACATGATCAAGATCGCCGTGAAGGTGGGGGTTCTGTTCAGACACGACAAGTTCAGCGCAGATGAGCTGAGTGTGGCGCAGGACTTCAGGAAAAAACTCCACCAAGGAGCCATGACGGCCATCAGCTTCCAGGAGGTACAAACACCCACATTCATCAGTCATATTTACATGCTAATGGTGTGTTATGATTAATCATCAGCAGTACTACAGCTGATAGTCTTAAAGTTCAGTGTGTGCGTCATCTTACAGCGTTTCTGGTGTCATTTCACACCAGCCAGGAAGAAACCACTTAGAAACCATCCAGAGTAACCTAGCGGCCACATAGCAACTACTCAGAACACCCCAGAAACTGCATAGCAACTACTTAGAACACCCCAGCAACCCCACAGAGCACACTAGCAACCGCATAGCAACCACCCAGAGCACCCTAGCAACTGTGTGTTCTAAGTAGCAACCGCATAACAACTACTCAGAACACCCCAGAAACAGCATAGCAAATACTTAGAACACCATAGCAATCACACAGAGCACACTAGCAACCGCGTCTGCTAAATGACTAAATGTAAATGCATAGCAACTTCTTAGAACACACTAGCAACCACATAGTAACCACCCAGAACACCCTAGCAACTGTGTGTTCAATATAAGAACCACAAAACAACTACTCGGAACACCCCAGAAACCACTCAGAGTACCCTAGCAACTGCATATCAGCTACTTAGGAAACTTAGCAACCACCAAGAACACCCTACAAACAGCATAGCAATTACTCAGAACACCACAAAAACGGCATAGCAACTACTTAGAACACCCTAGAAACTGCACAGAAACTACTTAGAACACCCTAGCAACCACACTGCAACAATTTAAACCACCCTAGAAACCACATAGCAGCTGCCTGGAAGACTCTAGCAATGGCATAGAAACCACCCAGTACACCCTAGCAACTGCATAGCAACTACTTAGAACACCCTAGAGATGGCATAGCAACTCCACAGAACACCCTAGCAACTGCATAGCAACAACGTAGACCACCCTAGCAAC
>NW_015780740.1:0-1114 GCF_001515625.1 Sinocyclocheilus rhinocerous | reverse complement strand
GCATGCCTTGGCTTGGCTTGCTTTATGCATATTCCTCAGAGAAAGATAAAATACAGCAATATCATGTGGATTTGTTTATGATCTTATTATTTCACTAAACAATAATTTTTTCATAACATTTTTAAAATGATACAATGAAATATTTGAAATATTCACATAAATCAAGAAAAAAAAACATTAAAAAATCTGGGATGCTTTGAATGTTTAAAAACATTCACAAGTAACTTTTTCATCACTTCATGTGAAAACATTCTAAGAACATAATTTTTGTTGGATGAGCTCATACCCATTAGCATGCTAAACACTCTGAGAGTTGTCATGACAGAAACGTTGGTGTTCGCTCATAGTTAAATATATGAAAAACAAGATGCAACACCAACACTCTCTTAACTTCGGTGGGCCTTCACCTCAAGGAAGCCCAGCGGAGACACGATCAAGCCCCAGAAGTGAGTGTGAAATGTGACTACGACCGTCCAGTGACAATGGAAACATGGATACGGACCCTTTTCATAGCCTCTGATGATGCATTTCCACAGTAAACCTGGCACAGCTTTACCTGCTCAGAAGAATGGAGTAAGTCAACTGAACAAGAATGAAGGGGGATCCATGTGTGGTGGCTTTACTGATGGTGGCATGAAGTCATTTGTGTAATACAGCGTTGTGAAACAGAAGATACTGCCCCCTCTTCATTCTCTGCCTTCCTGCAGGAGATAAACAAGGCAGATGTGGCAGTTTGCCATGAAGGTGTACCCTCAAGGCCAAGAGGCGTCAGAGCAGAGTTCTTACAGTTCTAGAATATTACCGGTTTTCAAAGATTCTTTTCATTCGTTTGCTGTCCAGATGAAAGAAAAGACAGTAGAAAGAATTCAGACCTGATGAGCAACATGAAATGTGGTTATGCCGAAGGCCTTTAGCTGTCCAAAACATCTCTTGAAAGAAAAGCACTCCTTTTAGCTATAAAGAAGATTGCAGATTTGGGTTGATTAATAGAGTTTACTGAGCTCCAGTACAGCATCGAGAAATAAAGCAGCAGACAGTAGATAGCATTGAGATCATGTGCGTTTAGCCTCATTCCAGCACAAGCTGCTGGTTATGATGAGAAGATGAATGTGTG
>NW_015780739.1:0-1114 GCF_001515625.1 Sinocyclocheilus rhinocerous | reverse complement strand
GTGTGTGTGTGTGTGTGTGTGTGAAGGCCAGCCATCAGCCGGTCATGAGACATGCATGTCCTCATATTGACCTTTTGACCCCTGCACATCCCAGAGACCATCTCCAAGGCAACCAGCAGCAGCATCACTGTCACATGCTGCATGACTGCACTAAAACACACATATTCATACAAACACTCATACCAACACACACACACTCATTATCTAATTAAACTGCACAGAGAGTGAAATAACAGCCAGCAATGTTTGAGATTTGCTGAGAACATCAGCTTCCAACAGAATGAACAATAATCCACTAGAAGGTTCAATAATTCACTTTAGTTTGCAGCTCGTTAAGTCAAACTGTAATTAAAAGAAACGATGATAGAGACGTTTTTAATTGCAGCACAGATAATGTTTTCATGGATTGATATCAATCATTAAATGGTTTAGTTAATAAGCCTAAATCAGTCTCGGGCTCTCAATTTTAACGGGGGTTTTCGCGAATTATAATACACGGTAATATACGAATTAATAATAAAACTCGTGATTAAATAACATTAATGTATGTAACGGTCGCGTTAATAATAATCAAGCGAGAATTTTCGACAATATCCTGCTTCAAAATTACACTTATTTTAAGTTTTATAAAATGTTTAAAAAATTCACTTCGACTTTATTTTAACGCATTTAAACGCGTCACTGAAGGTCGTTCAGAAAAAGAACACTACGCAGATACAACAATCATTTCAAAACAAGAACGACGAAATAATAATAATAACTAAGCTAGTTTATATGAAAATAATAGTTTTTAACTATTGTTATTATTATTCGATCTTTAAGAAAATTTTGCAATGGAAATACAAACAGGATCATTCTAATCTACATGTTATTAGATGAAAATCATTTTGTCAATATTTTGCTGTAAGTTTTCAAAAAAGATTTCAAAGATTTCAAATGCAAGAAAAGCAAAGGCGAGTGTTAATTATTTATTAATTAGTTCAGGTAACGACGAACATCTCACGCACCTGCAGGATTAACTTATTTAAACTAAAATTAATTAAAGAATGCAAAGAATAATAACAATTTCTGAACTATTACAATTAATTAATTTATTATTATTATTCGTATCATT
>NW_015780738.1:0-1114 GCF_001515625.1 Sinocyclocheilus rhinocerous | reverse complement strand
TTCTTTTCTCATGGGTTTGTTTAGGTAGGGTTGGAGATATAAAATGTAACTATATGGATATACGTACAAAAAAAGTCAAAGACATTTAAAAAGGAAGAGTTGTTTAACTTATGCAACAGAGTTAAGAGAGTTGTTCTAAACCTGTATGAGTTTCTTACTTCTGTTGAACATAAACGAAAATATTATGAAGAATATCAGTAACCAAGCAGTTTATAGTCCTCATAGTATCTTTTTGGAACACATTTTTTGGAATCACTGTTGATCACAATAATGATGACATAAAGGACAAGCAACAATGACAAGAGCAACAACACCCTGTATATCCCAAGGTATAGTGTTTTTTGTTCGTTCGTTTGTTCGTTTTTTAAATTTGTACCACAAAGACAAATCATTGCTATAGATCTTCAGAGTAGCAGTATATTTCACTTTTGAAGCTGACGAAACATCTTTCTGAAAAAAACTCCATTATACTGTTTTGAAAGTTTGAAAATGTGATCTATCACGTTTATACAGTGCGTGCCATTGTAAATATTGTCTGTTGTTACATTCATAATTTGTTAAATCCCTCTGATTTATTTGTTAAACTCTGCAATGCATTTTAAATATTAATCTAATCTGTTGTGGTATTTATTCTAAGACTTGTTGAACTAAATGTTAAAATGGAATGTACAGTGTTTTATATTAAGCTCGTTTCATTTATTTGATAGTACAGTGTACAAAATATTTTTGAACACATTATTGGAGTATGTTTTACAAGAAAATGTTCTTTCAGTCTTTCAATTTCAACTTGTGAAATGTATTAGCAATTTCCGCGTGAAAAATGTTTCAGAGTAAATCCAACACCAAATTTTTTTTTCAGCGTATTGATCATTAATCACATTTCTGAAAGCCAACATGCTGTTAGAATAGACATTTTTGACAGCAATCGTGGATTATGTTTATTTACCATATTACTAAACTATATACTCTTGTTCATGGCTAAAATGTCTTGGGCTACTATTTCCGCCAACCTCTATTTAATGTTTGATTGAATTTCTAGTAAATTGTGCTGCATTCTCTAGTGAAAAATAATATACTAAAATATATTTGAAATACATTTATTTCATGCTAAGTA
>NW_015780737.1:0-1114 GCF_001515625.1 Sinocyclocheilus rhinocerous | reverse complement strand
GAGGTATACATATACCTTTGTAACTTGTAACTTAGCTGTGCAAAATCCTTGGAGCTGACCAAAAAAGATGATGTATTTGGGACTCCAAAAGACAAGAACACTCTTTTAAGACATCAGGAAACCTTTGAGAACTTTGAGCTTTCCTTCAACTTTGTTGTGTGACAGAAAATTCCACGTGGGATCAGAGAACACAAGGATGACCTCATTTTGCCAAGAAAGTAAGATGCAACACAGGGACACCCAAAATCTTGACTAAAATATAGTAAACTTTTGTTTGTGTGTATGATGAAATCAGATTTAACAACTTCACTGAAAACATTAATAATTATAAAACTTTTAGTTCCAGTGCTCAAATTTGATTCGCTAGGATACAGAGTTCTAGGATACAGTCCAACAGCACTGGGACGTTTCAGTGTTTGTATCAATCCACTTCTGTTTTACATGTTCCAGATAGACTCTTGCATTATTGCATTATTAATGCATTAGTGGGGATTTTTCACTAAACATATTTGCAGGTTATATTGCTACTACAGTAAGTTGTGACAAACTGAAAGTCTATATGACTAAGTCATTGAATCATTATGCATTCAAACACACTCATTCATTCAGGAATAAAACAAATAACCATCTTTTTGAGTGACTCAATGAATCACTCACTAAAACATATCATTACTAGGGCTGCACAATGAATCAAAATAGCCTAAAGCTTATAAAGATACAGCATAGTGCGATTTTCAAATGGCAAAGGCAGTAAATACCTATATAATAAATAACCCTAAATAAATAAAATAACCCTAACCTTACATATTAATCTTATTATTTTTGTAAAAAAGTAAAAGAGTAGTATACTCATCCGAATTCGGCCACAGATTCATTAAGAAACAAAATAAATGACTGTCTGAGTGACACACTGAATCATTCAGTCAACTGACATCATTCAAAACTCTGATTCGTTGAGGTAGAGGTCTGCATTCCCGCGGCTCTCGACCGGACCGGATTTTTTGCGCCGCGGGATTAATTTCCCGAATAAAACGCGGTAGCGGTCGACAACTCTGGTTTAATTTGAACTGGAGCGGGCGGTCTAACAATTTCCCGTTCCCGACGTCCATTTAGA
>NW_015780736.1:0-1114 GCF_001515625.1 Sinocyclocheilus rhinocerous | reverse complement strand
GTACCATGCAGTGGAAAAGCACCATTAGTCACCAGAGTAGGTTTGTCTGTCTTTAAAATTTGTTAAAATTCGTTAAAATTTGGTCATGTTATATGCTATCCTTTGAAAATGTCAGTCAGCATTCAGTGTTTCTGTTAGACCAGCCACCAGTGTGTGGGTTCACAGAAGGAGGGTCGTTGCCACTAGATGCAGATGCTCAAAGAATCCTTTCTTCTGCTTTGAAGTCAGTTCAAATGCTCTTTAAAGTGTGTTTGAGAGAGTGGGTGCTCATGCAGTCATGTGTGTGGGGTGGGCGGCACTTCTTTCACACACTGTTCTGTGTCATAGACTTTAAGATATATTCTTTGTAAACGACTCACATTATCACATTAGCAGTTTTGCTTATCTTGTTTTACTTGAAAACAAGACACAAATATTGATTAAGAAACATTTTGCAGGTTTTACTCCGGTTTTAGGGTCAAATAAAAGCGTTTAATATTTAAAAAAAGGAAAACTATTTTTAAAATCTAGTTTAAAACATGTCAAGTTTGTGGATGAATTCTTTTGTTTTCAACTTAGTTTCACATGGTTTTGAAAAATGTTTATACTACTGTCAACTACGTTTTAAAAAAATGTAATAATGAAAATGTCATGTCGTAATAACATTTTTTCCCGACACCTTGAATTGAGTGTACAGATCGTAGTTATCATTTTCAAAAAAAAATGTTAAAAGTTTTTTAATGTGTTTAGGTAAAGGTGTTTTTTTTTTTTTACTACCATCATGACTTATTTATTCATAAATATTACATTTTGTGGGGGTCGTACCACTTAGCGTTTTACAATCTAAACTAACTTTGCCTTGTCAAAAAGGTCAATTTAGATTTATTGACCTTGAAACAAAGCCATAAGGGTCTGCAGAGGTTTTTTTTTTATTTTATTTTTTTTATCTATTCTTTTGTTTTTTTTTATAATTTTTTTTTATAATAATAAGATATTATAATAATTATTATTTAATAGTTAGTTTTTAATAGTAATAAGAATAATTATCTAAATAAGTCCTTCATGCTTGAATGAGGCTTTTTTTTCAGTTATGATTTTAGGAGAGTTTAGAAATTAAAAACTTGCTCATCTCGGA
>NW_015780735.1:0-1114 GCF_001515625.1 Sinocyclocheilus rhinocerous | reverse complement strand
TTTTTTTTCACAGAATTGCTGCTTCTTCTTTCAGAATTGTGAATTTCTTATTGAGAATTGTGAGAAAAAAGTCACAATTACCTTGTTTTATTTTTCATAAAATGGCTAAAATGGGCTTCCATAGATATTTAGCTTGAAAACAATGAAATTCTAAAAGACATGAAGACATTAGCAAATGTATTAGTGTGCTTCCAAATCAACAGCTTGGTTTCAGCTCGTTCAACAGACAAAAACACATCCATTTATTCATTCTTTTGTGTGTATACATAAACCTCAAAAAATGCACATTTGAAATCATTTTTATATATTTGTCACTGTGAAAACTATTGACGTTTACTGACCTTATTATTGTTCACAGCTTCATCTATGGGACAGAAAGTGTGGTCTGTGTGTAGTTTGGAGTCTCGACACACCAAACACACGGTCTGCTGATCCTCCAGACAGAAGAGCTTCAGCTTCTCTTTGTGAGCGCTGCAGACGGCTTCAGCTCCTGATGAAGATCTTTGACGTTGCTCCTGTTGGAAGGTCTCACACAGGTTCTTCAAAGCCAGATTTAACGTAGGATCATTCACGGTCGATATCTCTCTGCACATGGGACATTCCCTAATTCCTTTACTTTCCCAAAACGCCTGGATGCAGTCTGAACAGATGCTGTGACTGCAGTTCAAAACAACAGGATTTATGAAGAAGTCAAAGCACACAGGACAAGTGAAGTCCACCTCAGTAAAACCTTCAGATGCCATTTTACACGTCCAAATCTATCTTTAAAGTTACACTTTCAGGTTTTAAGCTTCACATCCACAGCAGAAATGCACAGAGTTTGAGGCAATACATGAGCTAAAACAACAGGTGAGGTGTGTCTTTATATCCAGTGCATGGGAGGAGCGCAACTCTACACTGAGAAATGTGCTACATTCTGTTCTGCATCATCTGTACAATGCAGATAAACCGGATCCTCTCAGTCTCAAGATGTATGTTAACCTTTTTATTTCAACACAAGGTTCGCTATTTCAACACTTTAGAGATCACCGGAATTTTTAATTTAATTAAATAATACTAAATCAAATAGTAGTCTAAATCTTTATAGGCCATAATATTGCCGTTTATTATTATT
>NW_015780734.1:0-1113 GCF_001515625.1 Sinocyclocheilus rhinocerous | reverse complement strand
GTAACAAAACTAGCCCAATGGCCAATTAAAAAGAGACCAAACTAGTCCAATGACCCTATCAAAACTCAAAATATGCCATTCCCATACCTAATCTACATATTGTACAGTCACTGTTATGCATTACACAAAATTGCAACTTGAAAATCACTATACAGTAATAATCATAAACTGTCTGTTTTCATGAAGGAGCTCAAACTTCCCCTCCCTACCAGTGCCGGTCTTAGACAAAACTCATCATCTAGCACTAGTTTTATAACTGGAGGAATATGAAAAGGATAAAACATTTCAATACAAGCATTTTAGTCAGTTACAATTTATTTAATATGTCAAACCTCTAACCCATGACAATAGTTTAAAAGTACCCCAGTTCCACTGGAAAACTGCAGACAAATTTATTCAGTATAAAAATGGACAATGTGAGCATTGTTCGGCTTAATTATAATGAACACTAATTACACTAATAAAATATGATAATCTAACTCAAAATGTATTGAAAATGCAACTATAACCCATTTAATTACCAAAAACAATGATTTGTGGTCTGTGAAAGCCTTTGTTTTTTGCTCAGACTTACTTAATTAAATATTCAGATTAAAGAGTAAGAGCTACACCTCTAAACACAATGCATAGATGCCCAGACATAACCTCAACTGAATCATATTTATTGATGTTTGTTCAAAACAAAGGCAAATTTTATTAAAATGGCATATTATTATTTTTAACAGAACAAAAACATGATTAGAATAAACAAATAGACCATGTGATAACCTGACATTTGCATAGGGTCAAATAAAAAAAAATTCCCCTCATGATTACCTCTTGACCACAGGTCAGAAAGGGGACAGAATTTCAGTGTGTGAATTAAAATCAGCACTGACATATTCTTCTCATGTATTATTCATAAAGTGACTAGAGGGATCTGAATGTTTACAAAGAAAGATTGGTGACTGGTCAGAAATGAAATGCAATTTGTATATGAAAAACTTAGTTCTTAGTTCTATATAAACAGTAATTCAGAGAGTTATAAAAATTAACCCTTCATATGTGTGTTTACATATACTGGAGGGAGGTTACTTACCTCTTTTTCTGATTTCTTAGGTTCCAGCAGGGGGT
>NW_015780733.1:0-1114 GCF_001515625.1 Sinocyclocheilus rhinocerous | reverse complement strand
TCTTTCTTCTGTATATGATATTTTTATGCAAGACAATGGCATTCTGACATTTTAACAGTGGCTCAAGTGTCCAGACACTTATTGGGGCCACCAAGATTTTGACAGATGTTTTCCATGCAGCAATTTAATAAAAACAGCAATACCCAAAATGCGTTTTTGATCTGCAGTGTCTCCTTCGATTAGAAAAAAAAGCACATTTATAATCCACATTCTACACCTGGTCAAATGACAAAGCGTGAGAACTTGGGTTGCCAAAAACACTGTATTGTATTTCTGGTGTCATTAAAAAATATAGAAAGTTTTTGGTTGAATGATTTGCCAAATAAGGCTGGGGAACAGAGAAAGAAAAAGTGCTTCATATTTTCTCTCCATCCCCATCTCTCACAAAGGCCTTTGATCCCAAAGCCTCTGTGGCTTGTAAATCGCTTTAACAGCATTCCTCAATGCATACGTTGTCACATTACATGTCTAAATGTAATCTGGTGTTATGCCATTATCTTTCAGAGCATATTAAAGCCACTCTCAGTCAGATATGAAGCACATTTAGGACGTCTGACAACATGCTCTGGCTCACTTATGGTTCTCCGAGGTCACGCAAGATACTTCCAGTGACGGTAGAGGAGCCACGGACCAGACACCCACCCTTCACAAATCACTACCACATGAGCACTGATCCATGGATACATTACTTTGTCGCTTATTATTTACAGATGCTTTTCATCTGTGACAGTTCACTACCTGCAGGGATAAAGTTCCTGTACCAATCTGAGGGTTAAGTAGTTTGGTCAAAGGAGAGATGGTGACTGGGATTGACAGATTATGATCTTGGTGAGCCGTTAGATCACATTAAACCATCAACCCATTTTAACCAATTTACCAGAGTCCCAATGCACAGTAATCTAAACCCTCTCTGTGGTTTTAAAAAGCAACAATTTTCTCAAAATTAAATATAAACCCAAACCTGATGCAAACCTTAAGTTATTCATAAAAAAAAGATGCAAACTCAACTCTAAAGCAGTCAATTAGTTTGGTCCCATTGGACTCAGGTCAATTTACAGACCTCTGCTGTGCAGTGGTCTACTACCCAACAGTCCATGCAACAAAGTCGCCTAAG
>NW_015780732.1:0-1114 GCF_001515625.1 Sinocyclocheilus rhinocerous | reverse complement strand
TGCTATTTTGGAACAACACATTTCGTACTAAGTATATTTTACGTAGTTGTCATTAAATTGAAGTAAAGCACAATTTAAAGTGTATTTACTGTACTTTTATGTGGTGAAGTGGAACCACTTCGAGTATACTTAGTACGCTTTAAGCCCATGTAGAGACTAATTACGTTAACAACATTAATGGAGTCAGATTAACTCTATTGGAGTCAGATAATTAACTGAATTATGCACATCACCCTTCAGCTGCTTTCTGTTTTAAATATTGGTTCAAAATAACAGCGTCATTTCCAGTCTTACAGCTCCACTAATGAAATACATAATCAGTCAATTAACATTTTACACTCTTGTAACAGATGATCAGAGTCACTTTGTCTCATTCTAATGTGTTTTTTTAAAAACATGTTTTAATCATCTCTGCATTAGTGCTAATTAATCTAAGGACATGGTTTAATAATGTTTTAAAAGAATTGACACATTGACACAAGAAAAGAAATGACACATTTGAAGAGAAACAGCCTCGACTTTACTGTGATAGTAAATGTTTGGGAGTTTTTTCATGGAAACTTCATAGGAACTATTTCAGAACATGTTGTAAGAAAGTATAACTTTTTGTGTTTTAAACTATAGGGGTTTTCAAACTGGGGTCCAGAGACCCAGGATCTAAGGTTCTAGTGGGTTGAAAATATTAGAGAAAATAGTGTAAAATGTAAACACATATGAGTAAATAGGTTTTAATATTTTTTTACCTTTTAATGTGTATGCATTTATTTAAACCAAATTTAATTCATTCATTCATTCAAAAAACTGGTCAGAAATCATAGGATTCTTCAGATTTATTCTAATGGTGGATAAAAGTGTCAACTTAATAGAAAGGTAATATTTTACACATAATTTATTTTTTTCATATAGTATATAAATAAGACAATATGCATGAAAATATAAAGCTGTCTTTATATTTTAGGAAGGGATTCCCTCACAAGGAGATCATCATATTTAAGGATCCCTGACATCAGAAAGTTTGATAAACCACTTCAACAACAGCTATACAGTAATGCATGCAGTAAAAACAGCGATTACATCAGTGATTACTGTAAAACTGAAGCGACACCATGCTGCT
>NW_015780731.1:0-1113 GCF_001515625.1 Sinocyclocheilus rhinocerous | reverse complement strand
CGCATTAAATATCGCATGCGATTTATCGTGCAGCCCTAATTCATATTTAAAAATGCACAACTACTAATCTGTTGTATAATGATTATATAATTTTATTTATGAAAGTTATTATGAAGTGTCACCCTGCTCTTTTTCATACATTCATTACCCAGAATAGGAGCCCTGCTGGAAAAAAAAATGGCTTAAACCAGCCTCAGGTAGTTTGCTGGTCTTAGCTGGTTTAATCGGGTCTAGTTAGTCTCCCAGCCTGTCAAGTTGGTGTTTAGCTGTTCGGTCAGATGGTCTTCCAGTCTGATCAGCTGACAAATGCCCCAAACCCATCTAGATCCAGCAAACCTGCTTTTTTTGTTCAGTTTTAAAGGTGCATTCTATTGGCGCATGAGCTGCCTGTTTATTTTCTTCAAATTTAGACTTTGTTAGACTTTAGCAAATCACTGTTAGATAACACAAAGTTTGATTCTGCTGAAGTTGAAGTGCAGTTCAGTGGCATAAAATTCATGGATTGGTAAATTTAAAGGTTGGATTCAATCTTACAGACTGCTGAAGACAGCTTCGATGGGGGGAAAAAATCTGGTTTTAAGAAGGTTTTAGGCACTTTTCAACTGGTCAGGTTTGGAGACTGGCTTCTTACCTGAGCACCAGCTTGGACAGGATAACCTTACACCAGCTAAGACCAGCAGACCCACTTTCAGATGTTTTTTTCAGCAACTATCCTACCACAAAGACTAACCTCCTGACCTTTGACCCCTCTCTCCACCTGTATTTAAAAAAAAATAGTGGAAATGTAAAGGTGAAGAGATGATTTTTTTTAACCTGAAACTATGAGAACTAGGTACCAGTAAGAAATACGAAACCTAACAGATGGAAGCTAAAAGTTTTATGCATCCACATTTAGGGACGAATATAAAGAAGATCTGTGTGACACAGAGCCACTTTTCTTCATGTTTAAGTAATCCAAACAGAGCAATGCCATGACACAAAAGGGGGGAGAAAAGAGAGCTATGGGGGAACAGAGGGAAATAAAGCAGAGAGAAAGAAAAGAAAGAGCAGTGAAGTACTTACTTCCCTGTTTATCCGAATCTACAGGGTCCAAGAGTCGAAGAGGTGGGGAAG
>NW_015780730.1:0-1113 GCF_001515625.1 Sinocyclocheilus rhinocerous | reverse complement strand
CAGTCTTATGCACACCCCTTCAAGTAAAGTGTAACCGTTTTTTTTAACAAGGTGACATTCGTTGTGTGCCTCTAGTGGCCACAAAAAGAACTGCAAAATGTTTTCAAGCATGATTCAACAACACTTGTCTGCAAATGGACAAAACATAGTTGTGTCCCAAACTCACACCACAAAAAAAGAAATGTATATTGAGATTTGATTTTATACATCAGGAATTGACTGGATCAAGTGGTTTCTATATACTAAAACAATAAAAGTGCTTGATGTCAGTCAAAAATGAAAGAGGCATAGCAATTTATTATATTTTGATTATGAAGACAAATGATTATGATGACATTTTTTCCCCTTTATAACATGTATTCAGGACCTATTTTAGAAGTGGCTGCTATTAGTTCTTTATGGGAGAAATGCTGGAAAAATAAGTAAATAACTGAACAGATACAAGGCACTTATCTCTGCCTATGACTGATGACTATCTAGCATCAGTCAGCGTTATTGCTTTAACGAATCCAATCGATCTGAGATGGTTGACTGTGGTGCTGCTCTCCTCAGGGCCCGTATCGCCCAGTTGATGCTGATGATCTCTTATCAATGAGAGAGTTAACAGTGACTTATCACTTTGTGGTTATCACCAGTATTTTCTGACATATTGCCACTATTTTAAATAAAGAGAACACCTCTGCGGCTCTGATGGAGGATTACAGTGCTTAAAACAGGCCACAGACGTAAAGGATTTACATTTGGCCTTTAAACAAGGCCGGCCTGTCAATACCCCTTAACCTCAGAGATCTGCTGCTTTCATGCCAGGATGGCCCATATATGAAGCGGTTTAGGCGGATAGTCCTTCAAAATGCCCCATTTTTTTTTTCACTCTCTTGCTCTGTCTTTCCTTTGCACACATACACAGTTTTGGCCTTTTGAGATTTGGGGCACTGCTTTCCAAATTGACTTTTATCAAACTGTCTCAGGGAAGTAGGCTTTGCGGGTGGGCGGCACTCTATTGTTCTCCTGCATGTAGTAAAGAACGAAAGAGGAGTTGTTCGATATATTTTCTGCTATCGTCAAAAACCCCTGCCAACCTAAGGGCAAGCTTATTTCTTTCACCCCACCACA
>NW_015780729.1:0-1113 GCF_001515625.1 Sinocyclocheilus rhinocerous | reverse complement strand
GCATCTACATATTAACAAATTCAGCGCTCAGAATCTAAAAACGCATAAACACCCAAAAGTTTCTCAGCGAACTGTTACTCACTTCATTCAGCGGCACTGCGTTTCATCCCCTTTGAAGTCAAAGCGAAAGTCCTGTTAATTTTTAAAACAACAACACAAGCGTTTGAAAGTGAACCCGGTAAATTCCATTATGCGTGTGCTACATTGTTGTGACTCCAGCGAGCAGCGAGAGCGGCTCTGGGGTGGGAGTGGGCGGGGCTTTCCGAACGTCATGAAACAGTTTCAATGAAACGCTTGTGGAGTAGGCGGGGCTTGTCCTTACGTAGGGGAGGTACTACAGGTGAACAGATAGACGAAACATTTTCCTTTTATATTAGCATTTAGTTTTCAGACATGACTGCCTTTTTGCTGATGTTGATTGATGTGATGATGGTCAAGGTGGTGATGATGTTGAACATTGTTGAAGCAATAAAAAACATTTTATTTAATTTTATTTATGATTCATATATATAGCTATTATTTGTATTAAAATTAATTACTTTTTCCCTTCACAGTTTTTATTGTGCTTATTGATATTCGGTATTAATGCGTTTTCCGTTTCATTAAAGGTGCTCTAATTAATTTTTTTAGGAGTATCGGATAATCACACCTTATTATCTGACAGATATTACTGAAATTATTATAATAAGTGCCATTTAGACAATAAGAAAATGTAACCAATCAGAAACACTCTGTGCCTGTCAATTAATTTAATTTTTGCATTCTGATTTAATCTTAATATATGCAAATTAGGATAAGTAAATAATAATCACAAATCTGCATTTATCAAAAGTTATGTAGATCCCACAGAAACCATCACAATATTTTTTCAAAAGATTTTTTTTGACAACATATTTAGTAAAACGTATGTATATGAACATACATTTTTCAAAAACCCATTTAGAATGATAAGAAATACCTTTTAAGAAGCAATATTTAAAATTAGTGGTCTGTACATGTGGAACATCAGCACAAAACTTATGGATCATCAGTATATTTAATAATAACATTACTAACTGTTACTTAAAAGCTGCTAACCAGTGCTAATGTAATACATTTTTTTTTTTTTTTTTA
>NW_015780728.1:0-1113 GCF_001515625.1 Sinocyclocheilus rhinocerous | reverse complement strand
ATTCAGCAAGGATGCATTAAACTGATCAAAAGTGACAGTAAAAATATTTATAATGCTACTAAAGATTTCTATTTCAGATAACGTTTCACTGAACTTTCTATTCATCCTAAAATAAAATAAAAATCTAAATATGCAGCAAAAACTATGTTTAGAATTCATAATAATACGAACCATTATACATATTTGAGCACTAATAATAATTGAAAACTAAGGACCAAATCAGCATATTAGGATGTAACGACTAATAATATTTCACAACATTACGGTTCTTATTGTATTTTTGATCAAATAAATCCAACCTTGGTAAGAGGAGCCTTTTCAAAAACATTTTAAAATCTTAATTATTTGAAACTTTATATTTACATACTATTAAAAAACACATGCATTTTACAAAATATAATTACTCCTATGGTAATATCCCATCATAACCTCAATCAGAATATCGTTCATACAAAAAAAAAAATCTGTTCTAATGTCTCAAATGTTGAGTTAATGATGCACTTATTGTATATAATATTAGATGTTTTGTAGAACAGTTCCTGCATGACAAATCAAAGGTTTTATTATATTAGTGAAACCAGCAGCCATTTGAAAAAAAAAGAGGAATTTTAATGACAGTCAAAAACACATTGCGCAAATGAAGTGCCAATATGGGCTTCCAAAACGTAAAACAATCAACTTGCAAAATAAACAGATTTACAGCTCCGTGGTACCAAAAACAAAAACAACGTCCACTTAAAAGTCCACCCACTTGAAGAATTTAGAGTCCAAAGCATAATTGTGTAGGTAAGCTGTGTACAACTCAAGGAAGTTATCCGACCCTCAGCGGCGGAGCCACTAACACAACCCCATCCCCTCGAACAAACAGCATGGGGATGTTCCGCTTCGTCGACTGCAAAACAAACGTGACACGCATTTGAACACAACACTTGATGGCTTAAAATAAAATATAACTTAAAAAAAATCAACTGAAGTGTCATTAATTTAGAAAAAAAAAAAGTGATGGGAAAACATTTTTCTTTGATTAGGAGTGCCCCAATCCTACATCTAGATTATATTTATTCTTATAGATTTTTATTTATTTATTTTAGTTTTTTCGTTGCTGCTGTTAGA
>NW_015780727.1:0-1113 GCF_001515625.1 Sinocyclocheilus rhinocerous | reverse complement strand
GATCTCCACTGGTCTCAGAACTGCCCATAGTACAGCAACACAAGAGAGACAAGCCAGAGCAGCTGTCGGTCAAACCCACCGTTCAAACCCAGAGTCGCTCCAGTAGCCCCATGCAAGCATCCCTCTCAGAGGTTTGTCATACATCACAGCTGCAATGTGATCATTCAGTTAACTGGTTGCCACGAGCAGATAACAGTATCTGTTTATCTGACTGTATTTTACTCAGGAGAAAAGAAATTTGCTCATTTCATGCTTTCATAACTGGTCTCTCTCAAGAAATTAGATCCATAAATGACTTCATATCAGATGTTGAAGATTGTCTGATGCTTTAGGAAAGTCAATTGTTTATGTATAACTCAATCCACTATTCCACTGAGACCTTATAGATGCCTGAAGTATGGAGTCAAAAAATTAATTTAATAATTAAAGGTGACGTGTGTTTGACGTTTGTGTGACGTTTTGATGTAAAAATATTTTCTCCTGTCTCAACTGTAAACCATTTGTATGTTGATTTTGCAAAACCCATTGTGTAAACACCATGACTCAATGCTGCTATCAAAAAAGATGTTTGAGCATCTCAGCCAGCTTGACACAGCAAAATTGTCTCAACTAATGGCATGAGTTCTTGACCAATGGCAAAACCTGTTTGAAAACAGTCACTGCTTTTGCAGTTCACTTTGGTGATGCTATCACCACCATAGAAATTACACACTTCAGCCTTATATTTTCCCTGTCTATGAGATTGTCATCAATGCAAATAGGTAATGATCATCTCCGCTCTGTGCACTTAATCATACATGAATCAAATCATCCATGAACACATGCATGCACTGTGCACATTGGGAGCAGAACTGGAAATAAATGGAGGTTATGTAATGACCCTCACACAAACCCTGCCATAGTACATTCATGTTAGGATGTTCAGTGTGGAATTTAAAGATCAAGATCAAGTATGTCAGCTGATTTCCGCTCTCCGTAGATGGAGAATGAGGTGAGCCCTGCTCCGAGGTCCAAGACGAGATACACAGGCCAGGTCCGCCTCGGCACTGTCCGATACAGGTACTTTTCTCACCACTTTTATTTAACTAAATGCATATATATATATATATATAT
>NW_015780726.1:0-1112 GCF_001515625.1 Sinocyclocheilus rhinocerous | reverse complement strand
CCAAACAAAGCCATTATTGGGTTAGGCTGCATTCTTAAATTAAATTAAATGCCGAGTTTAAAATTTAAAATATTGAAGACCAAAATTGTCTCAGTTTAGTACATGACCAGAACATATGGGTAATTATTCCAAACTTTTGACCGGTATATGTAGATATAATATAAACCTGATGCATTTTATTTAAGCATAAAGCTGCACCTTTAAGGTGTCCTGGAGAATGATGGGGTCATTTATATCAGGAAGTTTCTGTCATTGCTGAACTGCGATTCGTCCTGGTTGTCCAACACTGCTTCACTGTCACTGCACCTGGAATCAATCTACTCTGTCTATGAATGTGCATTTATCAAGACAGAAGTAGTTTTTTTCCCCCTGTATCCCTTAACCAAATCCTTGTTGTAGATAAACGAAATAGGCTTTGGCTTTGAAAATCTTTCATCATGTTGCACATAAAAACACATGTTGGACAAAAAAAAAACTCTGGCTATTGTAGGAGCAGCTGAGAATAGAAGATGATTCTGTTTGTTTCTTCAGACTAAGTCGTTAAAAGATTAAGTAATTTAATGTAGTTGTTTCTTTCGACATCTAATTTAAAATGTATTATGTGTATTTCACTTGTGCCTTTGTAACAGGCTGAAATGGACACTGTGAAGAAGCTGGCTCGTCTGGTTTCATGTGAAGATGAAGAGTTGATGAACGTCACTCTGCGACTCCTCCACAACCTCTCCTTTGACACGGGCCTGCGTACCAAAATGGTGCATGTGGGTTTGCTACCCAAACTCACTGATCTGCTGGGTAACTCTCTTTCTAACCATCATATCAATGAGACTGGACCATCCTTCCACTGTAATTGAATTGCACTGTGGTTTACAGCAGGGTTTATTTACCGTTTTCAAACTTTTTGATGCCAAGGATTTTTCACAACAGTAGTTTTACAAGGGAGATTGCCTAAAACCCTCAGTTCGAGATTCTGTAGAAATAGTGATCATTATATCTGTACATATCCTACCATTCGGACGTAAGATTTTTTTCATGTATTTCTTGTTTTATTCTCACCAAGGCTGCATTATATTAAAAAATGCAGTAAAACAGTAATATTGTGAAATATTATTACA
>NW_015780725.1:0-1112 GCF_001515625.1 Sinocyclocheilus rhinocerous | reverse complement strand
GTCAATCAAAACTCAGCTCCGCCCACAACCACCAGGTAGTCCAGAGATGTTATATGTGCATCTACAGTATGGGGATTTAAATTGGAAAATTATATATTACATACACACACACACACTCACACTCACTCAGGGCTTAAAACAATACCACACCGCAATGACCAGTGACATTTGAAAATGTAGAAAATTCAGCTTTGCCATCAAAAGAATAAATTATATTTGAAAATATACTCAAATAGAAAACAGTTGTTTTACATTGTAGTATTTTGTCATACCGTCATCCTTTATTTATTTATGCCGGCTATTTTTTCTTTTAAAAACAGGCAGAACCAAACGGAGAAATGCATCTAAATATTATTATTGTTGTTATTATTATTATTATTATTTTATTTATTTAGTTATTTACTTACTTATTTATTTTGCTGTCAACCACAGAGCTAGAGCGTTAAACCAAAAACCTTTTATTTTGGCGGAAAACCGTAAGGATATCTTAAGCTTCTCTTTTGTTGACAACCAATTTATAAACAATTCTTATTACTTTTTGTATATTTAATAATTGTATATTTATACTTTTGTGTACTCTAGAGTCTAGACAATGGCAAAACATCAAGAGGCTAAATTTGAGTCTGTAATTGAAAGGGTTAATTGCAGTCAGGAGACGGTGAGAAAGAGGATCGAGTGAGTCTGAACTGTAATGGGATATGTCAGCCTTCTGTCCACTGTAAGCTAAAGAGGGTTAAAGTCCAGCATTCATCAGCCTGCAGCAACAGCTCGCCGTTTTTTCTTCTCTCAGGGGCTGTGAGGCGGTCTCCGGTTCATTCCCTCAGATGGCTGCCTCAGAGAACTTAATCCAGACCTGTCACTCAGGTGCTAAAGATCTCACCATTTCACTGATTCACTTTCTGCCTGTGCTCAGCTGCTGTTATACCAGCCGCTGTTAGACGCATTCGAGCCTGAGAGTGCAGCAGATGGCCCACGACATCTTCAACCTGACACCACATCCCAACCAGGTATGACAGGATAAAATGACAAGACGTTCTTTCCCCTCCAGTGTTAGGCCATGTCCACACGTACACGGGTATTTTTATAAACGGAGTTCTTCCTTCCTCTGTTTT
>NW_015780724.1:0-1112 GCF_001515625.1 Sinocyclocheilus rhinocerous | reverse complement strand
CCACTTTTCACAAAAACAAACCTGTGTGTGTGTGTGTGTATGTATATGTTATAATAGTACAGTAAAGACATAACAGTAGCCTATTAATGATATAATAATATTATTATTATTATTATTATTAACAGCAAAAACAAAGAATATCGTTCGAGTTTGACTGTTGTTCGAGATACAGTGATTCTGGCGCATGCTAGCAGTAGATGGCGGTAATGCGCTATTTTAGTTTTCGAACCGGCGTCAAACAAAAAGAAGAAGAAGAACTTCGCGGTTCATTGGATGAATTTATCATGTGGTTCATGTCCAACAGCCATTTTTGTAAAATACAAACAACACGTCCGAGCGAGACAGTAAAAAAAAACTCATTGCGACCGTTGCAGATACAGGGAAAATATATAAAGAATTCAGCATCGAACTCACGCAAGACGAGTGTTGAAAACCGAGACATACCAGTAGTTCAAACCATCGGTTCCCGCGAAGCACGTACGTGCAAAAAGAGTGAGTTCTTTAGAGAAGATCCAACTCTGGAGAAAACAGTGGATGGCTAGTTTAGCCTAGCTGGTCAGCAGGCTCGCAGAAGAGGTGCGTGCTAAATATTTTTCAGCTTTTTAAAGGGAAGTCTGCTTTGTGCATTGGTTGGTAATCACATTTTAGTGGTAATCGCACACATACGTCGTGGGAGTTAATCGCACTGTAGCAGATGGTTGAAAGGCTCGTGGAGCCCTGAAGGCCTGCAGCGAGGACGCAGCGCGAGTAGATTTGAGACGTTACTGATGCGTTTCTTGCTCTTGGTCTCCTTAAAACGTCTTGGACTTGTTTCGTTGTTTATAATTAGATTGTCTTAATCTTCATTAGAAAACTCCTCTCAGTTTCAGGCGTGTTGCTTGTTTGTGTTGCATAACAGCGCGGTGAGTGTTACTCACGTTGAGTTGAACTGTTGCTTGTGGAGTTATGATTGTAGTTTGGAAAGTTCTCACACAAGGGGTTTGGATGCGTTTTGTTATTTAGTCCCTTTTTGGCTTTTGCAAAATGTTACTTAACCCATTTAATCCCACCAGCAACTATTACCGAGTGTGACGTGTCTAAAAGGATTTGCTGATGCTTTTTACACAGAGTGG
>NW_015780723.1:0-1113 GCF_001515625.1 Sinocyclocheilus rhinocerous | reverse complement strand
GCTCATTGCTATCCTCTAATAGCATGTTGCTAGCATGTTTTAGCACACATTGTTAGCATTTTTAGCATTCTATTAGAATTTAACATTGTAAACATGTTTTGTAGAACATTTTAACTATTTATACTTTAACCATATTATATAGACAAAATTATGAATGATGAAAATACGTATAAAATTTACTTAAGTTGGTCAAAAACATTAAGTTGTATTTAATATTCCATTTGAACTATATCAGTAAAGTTTGATGACAATTGTTAGCAGGTTTCTATGTTTTAGCACATTTGAGTTATGTTGTTAACATGTTTCTAGCTTTATTGAATGTATTGCTAGCATCCTTTAGCACATTGCTAGCATGTTTTGGCAAGTTTTTAGCATGTTACTAGCACATTGCTTGCATATTTTTAGCATAATTGATCTTTTAGCATGCTGTTAGAAAGATTTAGCATGTTGCTAGCATGATTTATAATATATTTTAACTATTAAACTTTTACCATATTTCATAGACAAAATTATTAATCATGAAAATACATATATAAAAAGCACTTTAGTGGTCAAAAACATTAAGCTGTATCTAACTTTTTTTAATTCATTGCTAGCATCCTGGATGTTTTGGCAATTTTTTAGCATGTTGTTAGCACATTGCATGCATATTTTAAGCATAATTGATTAGTATCTTTTAGCATGTTGTTAGAATCTTTTAGCGTGCTGTTAGAAAGATTTTGCATGCTGCTAGCATGATTTAAAGTATATTGTAACTATTAAACTTTAACCATATTTCATAGATAAAATTATGCATTATGAAAATGCATATAAAATGTACTTAAGTGGGTCAAAAAAATTATAAAGTTGTATTTACTATAAATTTAAACTATAATACATTTTCATGGAAACTGAAAATAACATGTAATTACAGTAGACATTCAGTTCGAATTTAAATATATTCTTATTTCCATATGAATTATCATATTAATAATCTTTTCAAAAATATGCTAAAGTGTTCTTCATTTTCAAAAGGGTGTCTTTATGTTCTGTGTAATTGCTCTGTTAAGTAAGAGTTTGTTCTGAGAAACGACCAACATCTGTCATACAGTCTGTGTGTGTGTGTGTGTGTGT
>NW_015780722.1:0-1112 GCF_001515625.1 Sinocyclocheilus rhinocerous | reverse complement strand
GGATGGATGGACGGACGGATGGACGGATGGACGGATGGATGGATGGATGGATGGATGGACAGATGGATGGATGGATAAACAGAACAACAGAACAATGGACGGATGGATGGATGGAACCATAAATATAATGACAGAAGGATAGCTGCATAAACAGAATGATAGTTAGAAAAGTGCATGGATGGATGGTTTGATAAATAGAACAATAGAACATCATCATTTTCATTTCATGGTAACCTCTCATTTGTTGTAAACAAAATTCATATAAGTTTGAAAGACCATGAAAGTTGAGATGACAGACGTTTCAATTTTGGATAAATCAGCCTTTTAAAAGACTAGCAAGACTGGCAGTGTAGAAGTGTACTAATAGAATTGTGTTCAGCTGATAAGACTACATAAGTGCATTAGACACCACATCACAGTTTATAGAAGTATGATAACAAAAGCCTGTCAAATGTATTTAGTTTAGCCTCCGAGGTATAAAAGGAAAGAAATTTGACTCATCTGGGCTTAAAATAGTCTTCTAATAAATGAGACAGAGTAGAACAAATGCTACACCTTCACACGCTGCCAGAGGTCTGCGGCTGTGAGTGCGAAGCAGACAGGAGGCCTGGATTCGTTTAGTCAAAGCCAAGCTTTTCTCAGGTGCGCAAAAACACAAACTCCCACACAGACACTGGACAGACGTCTGCTGCCATACATTACAGGAGACACGAGAAAAACACCATTTCACTTGATCGTAAGTAATATAAAAGATTTGCTGCTACGCAGACCAGAACGTATGCGGATAGTCAAAAGGCTGGTTGTGTGAGACTGAAGAAACCATATAAGATGATTTCGTGGAAAAGCATGACCCCTTTAGTCATCTGGCATGTCTTATGTTTAACTAAACAAGCGAACACACACTAGTACTCTTTCCTTTCTCACTTTGTCAGATCTCATTTGGCTATTATCCTGTTCATGAAGCAGAGTCGTTCCCTCTGAAACCCCTGCATCAATTTAAGTGTCACAGCTGATTTGGAATAGAGAATCAAACCAAATCCCTCAGTCCCTTAAGCCGGAGGGACTGGAGACACCTGTCACGAAGAACAAGAGGCCAGGCAGGTAAAGCAAGC
>NW_015780721.1:0-1112 GCF_001515625.1 Sinocyclocheilus rhinocerous | reverse complement strand
TCTAGTGAAAGTCAGCATGTAGAACATGCCTTTTGTTATTAATTTTATCCAAATTTTAATTGCATTTTAGTTGCGTTAGGTTTCCTGAAAATATCTTTATTTATAGAGATATTTCATGTAAAAAAATTAATAAAAATGGAACTTAATTATTTACTCACCCGTGTTTAATCATTTATGCCATTCTAAAACTACGACTTACTTTCTTCAGTGAAACACAAAAGAATGTTTATTTTTGGGACAACTATTGCTCAAGTTATTTCAGATCTAATACATAGAAATGATAAGCATGGTTATATACATATGGATGTATATAAACATGTATATGATGAAGAAATCGGTTTATTTTGCCATATCACCCAGCCCTACTTTGAAGTGTCGAACCCTCTCAGAAGAATAGAGAAAGAGAAAGGCAAAGAGTGAGATAAACACTCACCCCCCAGCACACCTGGCTGCTTCACTCTCAGGAGACAGAAAGAGATGCTGAGTTTCCAGACACCAGTCTGTTGTTTGTCCCATAGTCCTCTTTGTTCTCACAGCTCTGTCGACCAAGTCACTCGGAGAAGAAAAGCCTTTCATCATCTTCTACAACCTCTTCCGCTATTTCATTTAATATCATGTTATTTTAGTATCATTGAGATTTTTATTAATATTTTAAATGTTTTTTTTTAAAGATTTTTATAGTTTCTGTTTTCATTTAATGTAAAATTTTAGTCATTTTGATGTGTTTTGTCATTTTTATTAGTTTTTTTAATTTTTATATACATGTCTGTATAGTTTAATTTTTATTCTTTTAAAAATTATTTGTAGTTTAGTGTTTTAGGCATCTAGCTGAAATAAAATAAGTTTAAGGTTTTTTTTATATTTTATTTAAGTTAAAGTTTATTTCATTTCAAGTACCGTTTTTTTATGGTTTTAGCTTTAAGGCATCTTTACACAGCCGTGTTAAGGCTATCATGTGCCTCTCAAAATTATATGTAAAAATATGATGCTGCTTAAAAGCCAGAATAAATTAAGCCTTCTCTGACCCACCTCAGCCACTAGTATCAAAGAATACAGTTGTATTTGTATGTGTAAATGCATTCATGCCACCTCTGAGCAGCATTAAACAGTCT
>NW_015780720.1:0-1112 GCF_001515625.1 Sinocyclocheilus rhinocerous | reverse complement strand
GAACACTCGCTCTCTTTCCGCCGTCAGTCCCTCGCCTCAACCCTCCACTTTTTCCCTCCATCACTTTAGTGACGTTCAGCACTGGGCCGTGACATTACAGAAAAACAGAGGGCAAATCGACAATGGAGGCAAGACAGACGTGAGAGAGATGAAGTGGGGTGGGAGGGTTTCTGTGGAGGAAAAGTTGCAGAGCACAAAAAGAACAAAAGAGGTGTGAGACAGTAAACGAGTAGCAGTGTTGGGGAAATATGTCTAAATACAACTTAGAAAAGGTTGTTATGTACACTACAATATACTATTCAATAAAGCATACTGTGTAACGTTTATTTGTTCATCTCTAAATCATCAATGTATTTTATGTTTTGCCCATTCGCAAACAGAAATGTTTATCATAAAGCTATTTAAATATCATCTTACTTATGTTGGCATATCATTGGGAGACATTGTGACAACTAATATTTATATGCATTTTATGTAGTAGTCTGCTATACTGTTATATAAAGTTATTTACATTACAAGCTATCAGAATTTCATCTTACTTTTTGGCCAGAAATATCATGCAACTGTGCCAAATTGCATATTTTCACTCAGTTTGGGCCTCTAAATCATTTTTTTCCTCTTTGAGTATGGGCTCCACATTCTCACTATATGAGCCATAAAAGCCTGATGTATCAAATATGATACAGAATATAAAACACATATGTAAACTTTTTTTTTTACATTTTCTTTTATATTTTGTCTAAAGGTTCAATAAACTGTTCCAATTAGACTTTTATTTTATATGTCAGGCATTACAAGGTTAAAAAGCTAACTATATTGAAGATATTTGTATTTAATTGCAATTTAAATTTAATTTACTGTTTAATTTACATTTATATTTTTTATTTGCTTTTTTGCATTCAGAGCTGTATTTGTCTAACAGAAGAAAAAAAAACAATGACATAATTTAGGCCATCAAACAGCATTTGAAGACACGGATTTACACCAAGAACAAAAAAATAAAAGCTAGGAAACCAAAGGATACTAGTAAAGAGATTGTATTTTGTAATTAAAGGAGACATATTATACCCCATTTTACAATATGTAATATAAGTCTCTGGTGTCCCCAGAAT
>NW_015780719.1:0-1111 GCF_001515625.1 Sinocyclocheilus rhinocerous | reverse complement strand
AATTAATGACAGAATTTTCATTTTTGGGTGAATTATCCCTTTAAGGAGGGATTCAAGTCATATCTAGAGACCAGAATATCTTGGTGGTAGGGGCACTTTTGACATGAGCAAGTAAGCATCCACCCAGAACATCCTAGCAACTGCTTAGCAGTGTTTTTGTAATCACCTACAAACCCTAGCAACCACCACCAATTCCTTTTCAACCATCCAGAACATGCTAGAAACGGCCTAGAACATACTAGCAACTGCTGCCAACTATACAGAATACCTTCGCAACCGTTTAGCAATGCTCTGTAAACAGCTACAGTAGATTACACTAGCAATTGCATAGCAATTTCCTTGGCAACCACCTAGAACACCCTATCAACTGCTTGGCAACCATTCAGAACACTTTATGAACCACTTAGCAATGCCTTGGCAACCACCCAGAACACCTTTGCAACCATTTAGCAACATTCTGTAAACATCTACAGTAGAATACCCTACCAACTGCTTAGCAAAGCTTTGGCAACCATTCAGAACATGCTAGAAACTGCCTAGAAAATGCTCTGGCAACAACCCTAGCAACCATTTTGTAATGCCTTGGTAAAATGTGGTTTGTATTTTAAAGTCCACGTGAACCGGAAGTTGCTGCCGACTTCAGTATTGTGACATTTCCAACAGAAACGGAATATTGAATTGAGTGCAGGGTTTTATTTTTCCAGTTAAGGGTTTTATGGCCAAGCCGTCAAACATTGTGTGCTAACAAAGTACATTTTGATTTCATGAGGACTTTAATCTGAATGGATGATCGGCAAGTTTTAAAGCCTTTGCATACATTAAGTGCACACTGTCTATCTGTTCTTCTTAATTCGATAACGTAAATGGCATGAGTGTGACTTCCTATGCCGAAGTGTGTGTTTTAGTCTGAGTGAGCGTGACGTGGAGTTCGGTCCGCTCTATCAGTGACATGTCACAGGACGGTCTGTGTATTGTCATCAGATACTTCTTATCTTCCCCTGGCACCTCTGCTTGTCCCTGAGGGAATGCAGTTTGGGAAAGAGAGCTCGCCCACCCTCACCGGCCCCCCTCCCCTTCCCAAAATTCCCCTAAACCCCCTCCCCTTCTTTGA
>NW_015780718.1:0-1112 GCF_001515625.1 Sinocyclocheilus rhinocerous | reverse complement strand
GTGTATATTATTAATATTTCGCTGCCATTAATGCCATCGATGTCTTCCAACTATCACTTTTACTTCAACAAAAGTTTTCAAATCAGTGTAAAAGCAAATAAACTTAATCCCAACACACATTTCATATATCATCAAAAACCAAAGTAGAAAAAAAAAACAATTGAATGAGAAATAAAGTCTAGGTTACACGATAAATTTTACCCATAGAATGATGTTTTTACGAAATCGCTTGAGTAGCTCCACCAACAGTAAAATCTCCCTGATACAAAACATAATTGCATATTAAAACTCAAATATCTAATTTGCTGTAACTTTGATGTTGGAGGAATTTCACATTCAGACTCGACAGGCAATTTTCTGGAAACTCAACATAGCACCTGGTCAGAGCACTGTTAAACTGATTAGTGAAATCTCTCTGGTTTACCTGTGCGCAGAGAGATCGTGAGGTCGCTCCACATCCACTCGGCACAGCGGCTCTGTGATCACACGAGCCGACAGCGAGAAGCGCTCGTACTCCGAGGGCGAAATCAGGTACAACCCTAATAATATTGAAGGCAACATAGTTGAATCTCATTCATGGGGAAAAAGCTCAAAGCTAGAAATTATTTCCATGCTGTTTGAGAATGAACTACTAACCTTGTCCAGTCTTAGTGAACACGCAGGAAGCAATGCCACTGATGTCTTCTTTGCGGATGCAGTCGTAGCGCGTTTGCGGTCTCAGTGCTGGCACACTGAACACGTGGATGTCACCCAGATTGGTAAGGCACACTAGAGCGTTCTCAGAGTAATCTTCAGAGCTAACGCTGGTGAAGTTCGACAGCGCCACTTTTCGGACTCGACAGCCTTCATGGGCCGTCAACTTGAACTTGGTCTTCGCGCTTACTTTAGGCAGCGTGAAAACCTACACAAAGCAAAAGAAAGGTTGTTCACTTCCAACCTATTTTTTTTTCATGATCCAGTTTATTTAGTTGTAAATATCCCAACCTTAAACTGCTCCTCGGAAGCAATAAGAACCGAGTGGCTGCCCTGCATGTCTGGGGCCTTGGCCAGATCTCTGGAGACTTCGAACGGCTCCGGCAGAGGGTTCCCTCGGCCATCCAGCACAGCGATGG
>NW_015780717.1:0-1112 GCF_001515625.1 Sinocyclocheilus rhinocerous | reverse complement strand
AGCTCTAACCCTAATCAAACACACCTGAGCATGCTAATCAATGTGGAAATGACATACACGCCTAAAAATGGAGGAGAGCCGCTCAAGTTTGTTGTCCATGACTTTGAAGGTAACCTACATTGATTCGAAATTTCCATTAGAAGTAGTAAGTCATCCGGGTACTTTTCGCATACTATTTTATGAATACTGTGAATTCGGACATACTATTCTTTTCACGCATTGTTTTTCATCTACTTCATTGTAGGGAAGTCTGAGATTTTGAATGCAGCCCTTCTGTATGTCAGAAATGTCTCTTTATGGTGATGTCATCACAGTGAACTGTCACCTGTTTGAGCATTGAGCATGTTTGTCTTGTCAGTGAGGCCACATGGCCAGATTAACACTGTCCTGGATCTGCAAATAGTGATCAGATGAAATAGATGTTGTGCAAAGATTTGATATTTGATTTGAAATTATTGGAACATAGCCTAGTTGTTTCTAAATATAATTGGCACAAGCATATCTGCTTTTAGACCACGGTTTTCTGACACTATCTGTGATTATGTATGTTTAGGTACTGGTGGAGTTGCTCTGGGGATGTACAACACAGACAAGTCAATCCGAGACTTTGCTCACAGCTCTTTCCAGATGGGGTTGAACAAAGGCTGGCCGATGTACCTCAGCACCAAGAACACAATCTTGAAGAAATATGATGGCCGTTTCAAAGATATTTTCCAGGAAATCTATGACAAGTGAGTCCTCCGTGAAATGGTTGTTTGTGAACTGTCATTAAATAAATTCCCCCCAGTAATCGATCTAGTTACAGTGTTTTTTGACCTAAAGAAAATGAGTCCAAAACCGCCTGTCATAAATTTAAAGGCTTACATGTAAATCAGTACAATTTTTCCTTACAAAAAGGTTTTCTTCTGTCCTGGCATCTAAGCATAAATGTCTACTCATAATCCCATATGCCCACACTGAATAAGATGACAGAGCGGCAAACAAGAAGAAGTGAATTCAGGAAGAAAAAAAAATTATAAAGAGCATTCTGACACTGTGTGTGTTGCAGAGAGTACAAGGCTCAGTACGAGGCCAAAGGCATCTGGTATGAGCATCGGCTGATTGATGACATG
>NW_015780716.1:0-1112 GCF_001515625.1 Sinocyclocheilus rhinocerous | reverse complement strand
TCTGCTAAATGACTAAATGTAAATGTAATAAAAATGTCCATTTCATTATGGGGTATTATTTTACTCCGGTTACAGAGAACAAGAGTAGGGGGGAATTTGTAGGGTCAGACCCCACCGCCAGGGTGTCGGGTACTTCGGTCCTTCATCGCTCGAAAAAGCCCCTGGAGCTCTGCTTTCATGGTTACGGAGAACCAGAGTAGGGGGCGTCATCTTACTCTCATGCCCGCCAGGGTGTTGGGTACTTGGGCCCGTCATCGCTTGAAAAAGCCCCTGGAGCTCAGATTTTTGATTTTCATAGGCATTTTTTACCTTTATAAGGGCAACTTGTTTTCTAACCTTATTAAACATATGTCAACTTTTATATCAAATTCTTAAATGTAATTTAAGAATTACAATCTGGGCTATTGCTTAACTATAGCGCAGGTTATAAAAAGGTCATATTAAAAAAAATTACTTACTTGGGGGCATTTTTTTCTTAAATATCCTAAATTTCAGCGTATATATAATTTGTAGTATATTATTCTGTACATTTACATTTATGCATTTGGCCCAAACATTTTTTTTTATTTACATTTATCAGTTCCCATGACAAATCGAACCCATGACCTTGGCATTGTTAGAGCAATGCTCTATTGTTTGAGCTACAGGAATGCTATAATTATGTGTATAAACATTACATTTTAATAAAGATCACGAATAATGCATTGAAAATCAGTGTGAAGATACTGACCAATGTCTTTTGCTCTTACAGCAATCGGCCTTCTCAGCTCCGTGACAAACTTTTTGGCATCAAGACGGATCTCAATGATGTTGTTCAGTAGAGCAAAAAGGGGAGCCAGTGGAAAGGAGGCCACAAACACGGTCACCATCCCAAACTGAATGACTAGATGAGAAAAAGAAACAAAAAACCACAAATGAAAACTTCCATAGAAGGTTCCACTGAAGCACAACAGAATTACTGAGAACATCTTATCAAACATACTGAAATAAATCAGACATTGATATGCTGGGAAACTTGGTCTTAAGTTCAAAATCAAAACCACAAATCGCCCACAGAGTAATTCACAAGAATTTAAATCCTTTTTGGTCCTTTCTGGATTGTCTTTTTTTTT
>NW_015780715.1:0-1112 GCF_001515625.1 Sinocyclocheilus rhinocerous | reverse complement strand
AATATAAGTTATCAATTATAATTTCAGCTAACTATAATAACTCTGCTTTATGTTTGTCATTTTTATTTCTATTTAATTAGATTTTAATCATTTTATATTTTGAATTAGATTTTAATTTAATATGTTCTGTTTTCACTTTAAATCGAAAGTTTTAGTATTTTTGTCACTTTAAACTTTAAAATTTTTAATTAAGTTTTAATTTAATATTTTCTGTTTTCATTTTAAATTTAAAGTTTTAGTAACTATTTTTGTCATTTTTTATTTAGATTGAATTAGATTTCAATCTTTTTTATTTGGAATTAGATTTTAATTCAAAATGTTCTGTTTTCACATTAATTTAGTTAAATGATTTAATTTAAGTTTTAGTGTATTTTTATTTAGATTGAATTAGATTTTCATCTTTTATTTTTAATTAGATTTTAATATTTTCTGTTTTCACTTTACATTTACAGTTTTAGTAATTTGTGTATTTTTGTCTTTTTTTATTTACATTGAATTAAAATAAAAAAATTTAATTAGATTAATTAAATATGATATTTTTTCACTTTAAATTTAGTTTTTTTTTTTGTCACTTTTATTAGTTTGTTTTTGCAATGCAGTTATATATGTCTATATAGTTTTATAATTTTTTATTAATTAGTTTTAGTTTATTTAGTTTTATTTTAGTATGTCAAGAAAAACTAAACAAAAAAAGAGATGTTGCTTTGGCAACTAGATGAAATAAATTAAGTTTAAGTTTTAAATGTATTTCAGTTAACATTATTTTACTTCAAGTAATGTAAAGTTTAGCTTTTTTAAAGTTTAGTTTAGTTATTAGTAACTATAATAACCATGTTGTGGGCTATAATATCATAACATAAGATATACAGTAAATATTGTCCAGTTCGTTCACTGGGAACTTCAGTAGTATTTACATAAACAATTAGAGCTGAAAATAAAGTGGATGATCACACAAGTCCTGTATTTTTCCTCAAATTAAACATTTCATTTACACTTTCTGTTTTACAAATATATAGTTTGACCTAAAAGAAAAAGTTACTGCACATTTACACTAGTTTCATGATATTTAAATCTATGTCACAAACATGCTTTATTATGAGATTTGAGTACAG
>NW_015780714.1:0-1110 GCF_001515625.1 Sinocyclocheilus rhinocerous | reverse complement strand
TGGCGAATCCTCCCATCTCCCTCAGCCTCGGTGACCCCTCGGCCCGGCCCGGCCTGGCCCGGCTTAATCTCGGAGCAGAATTCCAAACAGTCCTCTTTCCTATTCATTCACTAGCACTTCTTCTCTCTCTTAGGCAACCCAACCGCTGAGGATTTCATTAGGATTCACAGAGACGAAGAACATGCTGGTACCTTTATATGATGACTTTGTGGTTGGATTCCCAGAACTTCCTATGAAAGATGCATGCTGATTTTTATGTTGATGTTAGACCTAAAAACAAAACAAAACTAACAGAATGACACAAATACAGATGATCAGCATTAAGTGCAGAAACGCATCAATTAACACTGCAAGGTAAACCATCAGAGGTTTCTCTTCAGCGTACGTTCTCCCGTAAGGAAATACCTAAAGTTTTCAGTTCAATTTGCGCTGTCAATTTCAAGCTACTCGGCACTGAGAGCCTCAGCAGTTCTCATTTTCAAGCAGTCAATCTGAGCACAGATGAAGAAAAATAAACATGGGGGGAAAAAACAACAGTTGCTTGACATCCATATGGGTTGCCAAGGTCTGACGTCTCAGTGTATGCTCAAGGACGTTGTCATGCTGTAAATATCGCTCGTCTGCTGAATTGTGTGTGCCTTGCAGTCTGATGGAGATACAAGCGACCTCTTTTGGGCTTTGTTTATTGGTGAAGCCTTGGTCACTGTCCCTGATGCAGTCTTAGTTTTTTCTTCAGAAATAACATACATGTGCTGTAGTTCAGATTATATATAATATAATATATATAATGTAATTCTGTTAAAAGCAATATTAAAGGAAAGGTGGTGTATGTATTTCTGTACCTCCAAATGGAATTGCAAAAATAATAACTGGTGTGGCAGTGGTGATTTTTTATTCATTTTTTATAGTATAATGAAATATTAGCGATATATATGTTGCTTGCAATGAAGTATTTAGTCTGGAAACACCGAAAACAAGGCAATAAGATGCTTTTTGTCCACATGTCTTTCTATTGGTTGGACAGATGGATAGTCCCGCCCCAGATTTATGCCATTGGTTAAGCCAGTGTTTATATCCCAGTTTTTTTTTTTTTTTTTTTTTTTTTTTTTT
>NW_015780713.1:0-1108 GCF_001515625.1 Sinocyclocheilus rhinocerous | reverse complement strand
AGTCAAAAATCTGCATATTAGAATGATTTCTGAAGGATCATGTAGGTTAATAGCTACTGAAAATTCAACTTTACCATCACTGAATTAAATTAATTTTAAAATATATTCAAATAGAAAATAGTTATTTTAAATTGAAATAATAATTTACATTATTACTGTTTTTACTGTAAATAAATACAAATGAATATAAATAAATATGATGTAAATATATAAATATATGTTAATAAATTGATGAACATAAGAGACTTATTCCAAACTTTTGGCTGGCAATGTACAAATATGATATATACAATAATATGCTGTACTGTATATATACATTAGAATTGTTTTTAAATTAAGATACATATTAGTTTAAAAAATAAATTGTAAATGTAATAGTGATATATATTACATTTACAATACACTTAAAAAAGCTATAGATAACCTAAACACATAGTGAAATAAAGCTAAACTTTATTTTTATTTTTAAACAAAATACAGTATGACTAACAATTTCAATTTCTTATATTTTTGTACTTTTTGTACAGTTAGTGTACTTGTTTATAAAGGAGACAGCAAAGTTAACGTAAAAAAGAAGAAGAAGGAGAAGAAAATTAAGAAAAATCAAGGTAAAAAAGCACTATGCAGAATATTTTTTATTGTGCATTATTTTTGAATGAAGCTTTTTGTTTACCTAAAAATTGTGAAAATCATATTTAATTGTGTATAATTTAAGAGACATAAAACACTTGCTTATTGCAATGTTTACAAAGTTTAAAATATAATTCCCACCACTATCATTTCCATGTGGTAGAAACCCCTCCAACCAATTCCTGATGGTTAAAAAACATATTGTTGTTGAATATCACGTTTTACTCATAAATATGCCAGATTACAGAAATGAAATGGGTTGCGCCAGCCGTTTCATCTCGACTTTAAATCTTTGTGAATCTGACCTTCTTCATCTCCAGTGTTATGATACCCGAGCTGACATCACTTCTGGCAAGCCGATGCAAATGTTATTTACACTAAACTAAACTTCAGGAGAACGATACTGTTCAAAGTTTCAGAAGGCAACATTAGCCCACTCTGTCATTCGTCTATTATTTCTCTCCCTTCCTTTTTTTTT
>NW_015780712.1:0-1103 GCF_001515625.1 Sinocyclocheilus rhinocerous | reverse complement strand
GTAAGTCGCTTTGGATAAAAGCGTCTGCTAAATGTCTGAATGTAATGTAATCTAAATGTAATAAAATGTTATTGAGCTTCACTGTTTACAACACATTTAGCATATATTAAAAATATATAATTTGAGTAAAAAAAATATTTTTGCTGTATATTAGAATAGAACAGAATCCAAATTTTCTGTGATATTTAACACAGATGTTTCTTTGCAGTTGTTCCGTCAGAGGAAAGGGTTCACATGTACCTATGAGCATGACGTTTAAGCAGTGAGTAAATGATTTTGTACTTTTGTGTTCAGCCACTCCAGACTGGCACTTTCCTGTTAGAAAGGGAAAGATGAACATGTGTAGGCGGTAGATGCAGAGCTCTATTTATGGCATTGGTTCATGCTTCGTCAGGTGTTATTGTCCTTGTTTAAGTCTGAATGTAGTGTATTTTCAGTTAGCATGAAGTGCAAACATTTGTGCATAATCAGTACTGAAATATAAATGAATGTATTGATGATTCACATATTTACTCACCTGGATACTGCCATCAGTAATAAAAAGAGAAGAAAAAAAAGCAATAGTTCACCCAAAAAAATGAACTTTTTTTTTTGCATCTCTTTTCCATATGACAATATTGAATGACAATTCATAGTGACTAAGAATATCAAACAACAACAACAAAACATCCTAATTAGTCTGCATAGCACGTTACTTCTCTGAAGTCATATATATACATGCTGTATACATCTACATAGAAAAAAAGTCAAAAATAAGATTTAACATTATTGATGCAACTTAAATGCATTAATTTATATCAACATAATTCAGTTTTATGGGTTCAAACAGATTTTAAAAAATCACAAAAAATGCACATTCAGAATACACACTGTGTTATAACATATGTGTGAACCGATGGCGTTTTTGCGTAAATGATACCAAAGCTGGCTAAAAACAATGCAAGTGAAAAATAAAACTGTTTTTTCTTTTCCCACCACACCCTGCTTGCCAATGCATTTGGTGATTTCATTCATGAAAGTGTTGTGAATTTGATATATGAGGGGAAATATGACAACCTGAATATGAGTGTGTGTGTGTGTGTGTGTGTGTGTGCATGTGTGTG
>NW_015780711.1:0-1108 GCF_001515625.1 Sinocyclocheilus rhinocerous | reverse complement strand
CCCCCAGGCCACGGAAAGTGTTCTGGTGGAGGCTCCACAGCCGATTTCCATGCAGAAATAAATGGCTCAGATTCAGAAGATCAATGAACATGTCATCCTCAAGAAACTCCAGCTGGTTGTTCTGTAGAATAGCAAGTAAACACCAACAGTCAGTAACAAGCACTGAAAAAACAAGTCACACATATGAATATCCAAAGTGACAGTGTTATTGTTTTTGTCTTTTAATGAAATGTCTAGGCAAATTTAGTCAATATTTCATCATGTTGTGTGGATTAATTTTAGCCCGTTTTACTCTGACTGATCATTTCACTACAAAACAGCTCAAATAACAATGATTGGATTATTTGAATGAGAAAGCATCAACAAAACCGTAAAAACATTGTTGGTGTATTGGTAATATCTCACAGTATATTAGTTTTTCTCATCATAATTTCAACAGTATTACTTATAAATATTTTTTTATCATTTAAAATGGTTTAATTTAATGATGTTTTTGTCTTGTTTTTTTTATTGTCTGAGAAATAATGAAAAAAATTGTTGTTGATGAGATTAAAGCTGCAAAACATATTCGAGGAAAGAACCCAATCAAATCACGTGAATGCTTCTGTGTCCTTTTCATAAAGACGAATGAATCATAAAATTGGAAGACCTTGGATATTCATACTGGACCATATTAGATATTAGATTTTCCCTTGTCGTCTGTACTTCTTTTATAAGAATCTTTTCAAAAATCCAACATGCCTTCAGTACCTTGTGTTCTCTGGACACAATGTACTGAAGGTAAATATATTTATACACCATTTGTGAACTTCTAACCTTTGCACTGGTATTAATGATAAATAGAAATGCGTGACGGTGCAGTATTTGCACAGATTGGCCTGAGAGCAATTAATATTATGCGTATTTGTTTTATTTAATTGTTTATTAGAAATATGAAAGTCATTTGCATATGCCAAACTACCGTTTGGTCTGCTGTTCTTGACACATTTTGCTTTGATAATAGAATAGAATTAAGAAAATAAAAATATTTATTTCTGATATATTAAGCAATTAAAAAAAGGAGATAAATATATATATACAGGTGCATCTCAATAAATTAGAATGTCGT
>NW_015780710.1:0-1112 GCF_001515625.1 Sinocyclocheilus rhinocerous | reverse complement strand
AAAGTCAAAGCTTTGAAGTTCTGTCCATTTTATTATGAAATTATCATAATACTATTTTGGTGCTCTTTAATGTGGCATGACAGATCGCTATAGTCGCCTCAGTTTATGTGGCATGTAAATTGTTTAATTTCTTCCACTTTACTACTAGTTATTGCACAAAATGAACATGAACCAACATCAGAAGGTGTGTTGAACGATACACTGCAACTTACAGAAATATATAATGTCTTATGTAATCACTCATTCAGTTAATTAGCAGTGAAAAGATGTCAATAAAACAGCTTGTAAACAATGTCGCGTAATGTTACGTTTACCTCAGAAAAGTCGATTAATGACCGTAGTAGTATTATATAAATGTAATATATTAATTATATACCAATAGAATGGTTCCCTGTAGTTCACAGCATTAGTTGAGAAAGAAACCGACATATACTGTACCTGATATATCCAAATGAATCGGTACCAAATCGAGATTGGAGCTGAATCAAATTGCAAGCTTATGAATCAAACTCAAATTAAATTGTGATGTTTGTGTCAGTATTAGTAAATGCGGTGTGAAAGCGTAGAGACCCATGGAGAGCGGTGCAGTAGAAACTGTAGTTTAGAATTCATTTGCCGTATCTTGCTCTCTTGTCTTTCTTGCATTGTCTCTCGCTTTCGTGTGTTTGGCAGGGAGTGTGACTGTAATTAATGTTGAAGCAGTCGTCCTGTTGAGGACCAGAGGCTGAAGAGAGGAAGACATGTGAATGCTGAAAGATGAGTTGAAGGGGAAAGAGGGTGATGAGAGGAGAAGAGTCACAGATCTTTGTCAGGATGGAGGAGTCCTGCTAGCTGTGAGGAGGAAACTGCTGGAAAACCTCCCTTTGAGTTTTGGCAGACACCCGATTAACGCAAACACTCATTCAACCAGCACGGAGTAATAAATATTCAGACTTTGAGAAGTATTAGATCAGACATTTACTCATAAGTTTCCCTGAAGCAGACCAAAAAATGGCTAAATGCATGAACACCAACCAGACCCTTATGCTGTTAGAAAGGAATGATTTTAATCCAGTCAAATTGTTCCTGATCAGGTTCTATCTTCAAATAAATAAATACAATTTGTTTGTTTG
>NW_015780709.1:0-1104 GCF_001515625.1 Sinocyclocheilus rhinocerous | reverse complement strand
ATAGATAGATAGATAGATAGATAGATAGATCTAATACCATTAGGTTAATAGATAGATAGCGGTATGGATAGATCTAGTATATAGCTTATAGAGGAGTGGACAGAACAATGGATTGGGCACATAGATGGGGTGGATAGGTTAATGGATTGGGCACGTGGAGATAGATAGGTGGTAGATGGATAGATGAATGGGTGGATAGATGGGTTGGCTAGATCTGTAAACAGATTGATTTGTTTATACCCAAATAATCCATCTTGTACACATTTTACAAGAAATGCACAGATACAAATACATTAGTTTTTCCTTTTTAAACATAAATTGCATGACCAGTTTTTTTTTTCTCCAAATGGTCGTTTGCTGATAATTGAAGTCTGCGTAAACTGGGAGGTGCAACCAACTTTTTGAGACGTATATAGGCTATTTCTGGGTGAAGCACAATAATGACTAGAAGGCTGGGTTTGTTTTTAGCACACCTCCACACCATCTCTAGCTGGCAGCACACTGACTGTTGGCGGGTTTAGGATGTTCTGCCCAAGCCGTCAGACTGACATCATCAAACAGAGTACAACATTTTCCGAATTTGACTGAAGAACACTTTTTTTTTTTCCTCCCACTGGATTTACTTGCATGGATTATTTGTTCATCAAATGACTAGTAATGTGTGCTAACAAAGTACAAAGAGTCAATTTTGATTCATGCAGACTTCATCTTAAAGTTCATATTTAAGATGTTGCATGTAGATTAGCTGATTTTACCTTTACTTTTAAGCAGCATAACATCTCATATGAAGCCTACAAAAGAAATTTGTCCTATAGCAACACACAGCATGGTCATCTGTGAGTGAGATCTCTGGTGTGGCTGAAGACCCTTGTTTGGTGGGAAGAATTGCTCCTTTATTTATGCCCATGATGTTTGGATCACATGGCTATTGCTTGAATTGGTCCTGTCCATTCACATTTGACTGTGTGTTTTTTTCATGGTTAGTCCTGAGGCTTCATAAAACAAAAATACAGTTGAATTTGATCCTGAATTCCATGGATTTCATCCTACATCGAAAGGGAAGAAATCAGGATTTTAAGGCAGAGTCTTGCACGAAAACAGCTG
>NW_015780708.1:0-1105 GCF_001515625.1 Sinocyclocheilus rhinocerous | reverse complement strand
TATATATATATATTCACACTATAACAGACCTTTTCTACAATCTAGGTATTGTCACATTTGACATGAAGTTGCATAATTGAAATTCTTCCTGTATTATTGTCAGTGTATTATACTGTGTATTATAGTTGTGTATTATAGCATGTATATTACACACTTTTCAGTAATGAATGTGAATTAATTCATTTTTTTATCCAACTACTGTTGAACCTTCAGCTTGATCAGTAAACTGTATAATTAACCTTAGACTTTCTGCATAGCTGCCCTAGTCTCATCTCTCTCTCTGTTTCTTTCTTCTCACATAGTAAAATGACTTCAAGTCAAATCAATATTTCCAAGTCCATTTACTACTTTATTTGGTAAGCAGCCGTGTAATATGTGGGATAATGTACAGTCAGCAAAATAAACACCTACATAAACCCCTTATATATAGTGCTGATACAGCTCTAGAGCTCAAAGTCACAATGTTCAGGTCACCGAAAAAGTCTAAAGATGAGTTGAGTCAACGCATCCAGAGTTTTCTCTATTACGGAACATCTTGGGTGAAGGTTAAACCACCTCTCTGCTATTTCCACCAACTAACCAAACTGAATAGGAGTTTGAAATCATCCTGTCCTGATGTCACAGGGAGCAAAGCACAACAGAGTGCTATGAGTTTGAGTGATCGAGCGAGGTGAGAGGCCACTGAAAGAATCAGGATAAAATATCAAGAGCCTTTCCAACATCTAGAGGCAGACGGTAGACATTTTTTGCACTGCGGCTCTCTGATAAGTAGTCCAGCAGATAAGATCATTTGGTTAACAGGGTCCAGAGTCTGAATTAATCATGCACTGAAATATATCCCTCTCAGCACCACTGAAGCATAACCACCCCCCTCTACTTAACACAGGTTTATTATATGTGTGACTTGATAAATGAAGAAGAACATTGTGTTTCTGCCACCATTTTGAGAACATTTTGGTACATATGATCACAATGTACTGTACCAGTCTAAACTGATTTTTTTTTTAACCAACTAGTCAACTAGTCTAACAAACCTCCAGAAGAGTCAAAAAAAAAAAAAACCTGTACAGGTGCATCTCAATAAATTAGAATGTCGTGGAAAAGT
>NW_015780707.1:0-1112 GCF_001515625.1 Sinocyclocheilus rhinocerous | reverse complement strand
TTTGATCAAAAATACAATAAAAACAGTTAAATATTATTAGAATTTTAAAAAGCTGCTTACTATTTGAATATATTGTAGAATGTAATTTATTTCTGTGATCAAACCTGAATTTCCAGCATCATTACTCCAGTCTTCCAGTCAAAAAAAAAATGTTCTTGGCACAAAGAACAAGAATTTGGACTTAATTATGATGCAGTGATATTTGCTTGGCCGTCAGATTTTTTTTTTTTGCCAGAATATTCAAGATTCTTTCAAGAATATTCAAGCCCAGTACATTTTCATTGTAATAGAGCTCAATTAAAGCACAAAGCCAGTTTTAAGAGATAAATGGTACACATGTTAATTCATTAATTAATTTACTGTGATACTATCAGTCTTCTAGTCAAGCTGATATGATGATTTGATGTGCTAATTAATTCCTGACAGTTTCAGGCACAAATAGCACCATTTTCTGAGAATGACAGAATAAAGAAAACCAACACATTGAATTTGTTAATGTAACACTGTCAAACTCTGCGTGTGTGTGCTTAGCAAAGCTCTCTGTATTGAGACGCTTGATGCACGAATACAATTACATGCACATTTCTGCTTTTGGAAGCTGCAAAGCCAATGTGTGTAGATTGTGCTCGTGACATTTACCGAAGCAGATCATATTACTAAACCTAAACCTCACAGTTTCAGCAGTTGCACACTGTTGCATGGTTACTTTTATGCCATCGCTGGCCTTTTTTCATTGTGAAGCGAATAAAACTCCGACGGCAGCTGAATCTACCTGTCAGATGGTGTTTGAGGAGGGGACGTGGGCTTCAAAAACGAGATAAAAATATCGCAAAGAGCCCTGATTGTGCCGGAGAGCTCTCTGACACCGCTAGAGAGGGAAAGGGCAAGAGGAGCAGGAATTAAAAAACATCCTCTCTACTTTGCCAACAGTTCCTCGCCGATTTAAGCGCAGTCTGTCTTGTGCGCGAGCATGTTTGAGGTGAGTAGGTGTCTGTGGATGAGTGGGACTGCCTGGTAGGACGTGTAGGCATCTGTTGCCATGACAACCATCTGCTGTTATGCATAAGCATCCTCTCGGGCTACCCACACAGTGTCATCGCAACGAGATATAG
>NW_015780706.1:0-1112 GCF_001515625.1 Sinocyclocheilus rhinocerous | reverse complement strand
GCGTGTTTTCAGACCTTTGTTACTATGAATAATGTGTGAATGCTTTGCGTTTCAGCCGTTTGCAGGCCCCCGTTATAAATGGCTGCAGAAATGGCGTTTGCTGGCGTTGTAAAATATTGATATGTTACAGGTACATGTAGGCCTGACTGCAGGTGACGTTTTATGAGATGTTCACTTTGCGCACTACATCAGTCATGCAGGTTGAGGAGCTGTGTGCCGTAAAGGTGGACCGCATGTGTGTGAGCAGCTGCTGCTTTCAAAGGCTTTGCAGGGGAATTTCCCTCTTTTCCCTTTGTGAGAAACAAAAGTGTTCAATTCAGGGTCCGTCTTATCATATATCCTGCCGGGCTTCTGTTTGGAGGGAGGAAATCACATTAAAACAAGGGAGGAATTCACCAAGAATGAATTCAGCCACTGATAGCATTGTGTTTTCACTTGATTTACTAAAGGAATTATGCAAATCAGGTGACGCGGCAAACACACACACACAAAAACAATCTCTGCCGAACACTGAATTCCTCATCTTACAGGTCCGTTCTGAAGGCCAGGATGCAGCAGAGCACTGTGATGTGTGGTACTTTACAGCGATTGTACAGCATCACTTTAAAATGCCATAAGTGTGTTTAACTAACATCGCACATCTGGATGATCAGCGGTAAAAGCACTCTTCCCTATCATGTGATGAATAACTGCTACTGTAATCAATAGAAAATAAACAAACATTTCTTTTAAAATAAATTACAGGGCTGATTATAGTCACACTATACAATAGGCCTCGTCTGCATAGAAAGAAGGCATATTTACACAAAACATAATGACACTGACTTGATATTCCTCTTAAAGGAGAATTGAATGAGAAATTAAAATTATGTCATCATTTACTCCACCAACATGCATGACTATATGACTTTCATTCTTCTTTTGAAGAACCCAATCCCCCCAAAAATTCATTTTTGGGTGGAGTATCCCTTTAATTACAACTTGCAGCTAAAAGTTAATTCACCTGGCTTTGTTGTGTTGTGTGTTTTGTGTGTTTTGTTGTGTGTGTTTTGTTTTGTTTTGTTTTATTTTGTGTGTTTTGTGTGTTTTGTTTTGTGTGTTTTGTTTTGTGT
>NW_015780705.1:0-1104 GCF_001515625.1 Sinocyclocheilus rhinocerous | reverse complement strand
TCACATAATGCAGGTGCACCCGGGGAGAATGGGGGCGTTTCCCCCAAACAAGACATCAACAACCCGGAGGCATTTGTTTGCACTATAGGGGCCACCTGTGGTCTTTGACTTGCCTTATTTTACCTCAGACTACACATACCTGCGGCGCTGATGGAAGAATGGTGGAGCTCACAGGTGTAGACATTTATTTGTGGTGAATGTGGCAAGCGTATTATACTGAGATTTTTTTTTTTTTTTTTGGCTGGGTTTTTCACAGGTTTACCAGAAACCATTGGCTCATTATTGTTTCTGGTAAACCTAATATTTAAATTAATATTTAAATTGAATTAAACCGTTTTTTTATCAATAATTGTGATTATCTCTTTTATGTGATCAGATTTTAGTAGTGTATATTTATATTTGTATGTATGTGTGTGTGTGTGTGTGTGTGTGTACACAAACACTATCATTCAAAAGTTTGATGACAGTATGATTTTTAAAAATGTTTTAATATCTCTCTTGCTCACCAAAAATAACTTGTTTATATATTCATATATTTTAAAATGTATAAAACAGCTGAATTTTCAGCGTCATTACTCTAGACTTCAGTGTCACATGATCCTTCAGAAATAATTCTGATATACTGATTTGGTGATCAAGAAACATTATTACAATCACTGCTGAAAACAGTTTTGCTGCTTCATATTTTTGTGGAAATTGTGATGCATTTATTTGATGTATTCTTTAATGAATGGAACGTTCAAAAGAACAGCAGTTATTTGAAATAAAATAGATTTTTTGTAACAAATAGTCTTTCTTGCTCTTTTATGACCAATTAATAAACAGATTTTACCACTTGACACAAGCTGATACAAGGATTCTGAGGTTTGTAACCTTCATTTGGTTAAAGAAAATCGCTTGTCTTCCTCACAAAACCCCTAACACACATACAAACAAATTCATAGTAATAGTAATTAAAGGCAGGTTGTTATTCCCCACTTTTCCACACGTTGTGTGAAAGCGCTCCTCTTAATCTTCTGTCCCCTGCAGGCTCCTGGCCTCGCTCTGCTCCGCTGTTTCAGATGCTTCTGGAGCTGATGTACCAGACACACACACACACACACA
>NW_015780704.1:0-1112 GCF_001515625.1 Sinocyclocheilus rhinocerous | reverse complement strand
AGAAAGGAAAAATTGAAATTGCATCATATGACCCCTTTAAAACATGAAATTATCATAATTTGTATTTATTTATTTGTTTGCTAGCTAAACATCATCCATGACTTGCATCCTAAATTTTGGTCTGTTCCTCATGCAATGGCACTTTGTTCATCTGTATTCGTCTTAAGAATTTATCTCATTAGGCGGAATGTTAGTTTGTGATGACTTTTGGTCTGTTTCTCCATCATTTAGGTTACTTTTAATATAGCCGACAATTTAAACAAATTACTTTTATTATACCTTTATGATGCTTTTAGTATGAAAATTGAAGTTTAAAGTACCACCAACTTTTGTCGACTTACATCACTCTCTTTTGTTGTTGTTGTTGTTGTTTCATGGTCGAAATTAAATAATTGGGGTTTAGAATGACATGAGGGTGAGTAAATTATGATTTAGGATTTTTAGTCCTTTCAGTGTTTACAGACTGAAGTTGTCGGATGCTTTTTAAAAGACCTCTTAACTGCCCAGTCATATCACCTTGTCCTGTGGTCTGATATTTAAGAGGATCTGATAAGAGAGAAGGCCCCCTGTGCAACTTCCCCAACGGCCCTTTATGGGTAATTGAATTTATTTCAGGATCACCGCACTGCCGCCAAGCAAAACCCACGAGAACAGCACTACATCATGTCCTATCAAACATGTCTTTTACTTCACCCGGTTGTGCTTCATATCAAGCGTGTGTTTATTTATTTATTTGGAAAGAAAGGGTGTTGTGGCCGAGCAGGCCTGAGATTGGAGCACTGGTGGATGACGAGAGATGAGGGGGTGAGTGGGTGCAGAGCTAAAGCTGAGCCTCATTGATCAAATGATGGAGAGCTCATGAGTTCTCAAAGACAGAGGAGTAACCAGCCATGGGCAGTCACATAATGAATGGAAAGCATCTTTTGACCACAGGAAGGATGCATTTTAAGGATGGTGCTTAAAGAATATGGCACAAATGCGAAGTGCTCATGCAAATGTGTTGAAAGCTTTGTAGCTTTGTGAATTACCCCGTAAAGCCATGCATGCATGGATATTTTTTGTTGAGTATCATATGTGACCCTGGACCACAAAATCAGTCATAAGGGTCAATT
>NW_015780703.1:0-1112 GCF_001515625.1 Sinocyclocheilus rhinocerous | reverse complement strand
ATATATATAGTTTTTTATAACTATTAACATTTAAACAGAACCTCTGACTTTATTAGCACATTTATCCCCCTAAAAATGTCCATTAATATAATGCACAAAAAACTTTATACTACAATAATACTGAAAATTATACTGAGTTTGAATGCAACACAAATATACACACTCCCTCTTTGTGCATCTGATTGGTCACTGATGAGTGTGGATTTTGACTCCAAAATGACCTCTGGCCTCAGACCAAAAGTTAAGCTGTGTCTACAATCACCTCTCTCATGTGGCTTGGACACTTCCAGAGGTCATCGCTATGGTCACACGGCTCTTAAACAGCCACTGCAGTGAACAATTATCTGACCATAACATAAAAGCCAATCAGAGTCTTCAGAGCTGACCAATGCATGCACACTGGTTCATACAAACCAGTTAGAACAACAGCCACATTTAACAACCTGATGATGTTTGAAAGAGTTTAGTGAATTTGCAGATGGAATTTTTGAAGCATTTTAATATCAAACAGACTACTACATTAATACAATAAATAATTTTCAAGTAACAATTATTCGATTATTGAGAAAAAACATTCTACACTTTTGAATAATGAATGCACAAAAATAATCTTTGGCAAAAACATATTTTGTTTGTGTGAATGCAGAGTAGTTTAAACAATAACATTTTCCATTTAATAAATTACAATTTAATGTACAACTAGCCGCATGTGCTGAATCCATTGAAAGCATAAATATTAAATAAAAAATTAAATACGATCAAATAAATTACAGTTTCAATTCTAAGGTTGCCTTCAATCTCAAACAAAACATTCTTGAGTGTTAATTCAGTCAAGGAAATTAAATTACATTAATACTACGAAGTATCACTTAGACGCTTCCAAAGTGCATGCTTGACGATGCATATGTTGTTCAGGGTTCCTGCTCAATTACAGCAGTACTGGTGAATAAAGTGTTTCTGGGTTTCCAAAGATCATTCGTTTCCGAACAGCTTGAGCTGAAATGAGTGATTGTGATGTCATAGCAAACATTCCGAGTTCCAAAAATCCAGCTTTGTCCCTCCATGGCGATGGAACTTTCAAAAACATCACAATCACAGAATCCTCTCACTTT
>NW_015780702.1:0-1112 GCF_001515625.1 Sinocyclocheilus rhinocerous | reverse complement strand
TTGTTGTTAGGTTGGGTTGGTTTTTTGGGGAAGCTATCAGTTACTTAGCATTGAGAGACTTTCTTCCTGTTTTCTAGGGATCTGTTAAGGTTGGTGACAAGACTGCTCTGCTCAAATATATCCAGCCTGACAAAAATGTGAAAGAACAGGTGAGTTTCCTCTTTGGTAGAGCTTGATATGTATTGATCTTAATCATGATGCAACTCATCTATTAGTGTGATTGACATCCTTAAATGTATTTTGGATTGTAGCATCATGATCCACCAGCTAACGCTGCTCCAGCCAGCAATGACGGTTTGTTACCAAATCCAGTCCTGAATATAAAAGAGGAAACCGATTCCAAGCTTGTGCAGGATCCTGCCTCTCAAGGTGCGTGGCAGAGAAGCTCCAACTTGACTCCTGAAGCATGGCAACAGCAAGTGGACCAACAGCTACAACAGCAGGAGGTGGAGCAACAGGCAGAGGAATGGACCAATCAGAAAGCATCTCGCCAAAACCTGCAGCACTCCGATCCAGTCTTCAAGGAGAGCAAGAGTAAGTGATGTCAACTGTGAATTACATTTTCTAAAGGAAAACAAGTGAACAAAAGTAGGTGGCAGATTGTTCTTAAGTTTCATGTTTATTTTCAGCAATGATTATCAAGAACATTTTGCCTACCACCACCGTGGAGACCATTCTGCAAGCCCTCGATCCGTTTGCATACCTGGATGAGCGCAATGTTCGTCTGGTCAAAGGGAAGTCACCTGGATCCAAATGCTTCTGCTTTGTCGATATGGATTCGCATGAGGTATTGTACAGATACCTCATTCTAACTACAATATAATGTCTCAAAATGGTCCACCGTGTTCCTTGATGCATTCTTAATGATACTACTCACTTCTATATACAGCATGTGACACGATTGGTGGAGCTGCTCACCAAACCCCGGCCTATCATGATTGATGGAGTGAGAGTTTATGCTGAGGTTGCCAAGCCTTTGAAAAACCAAAAGTAAGTCTCATCTTTGTCGGGATATATGGTAGTAATGAAAGAATATTTTATAAATATTCTAGTTTCAGTCCTTAAAGTGTAGTGTTTATTATAAATAATTTATCTGTGCACTTCATTATTTT
>NW_015780701.1:0-1111 GCF_001515625.1 Sinocyclocheilus rhinocerous | reverse complement strand
GTAAGCCTTTCAAGCTTGCTGTCATGTCTAAGTTGTCAAGTACTTAAAAAAAAAACTTTGTGCAAACTGGTTAGGCTGGTCAAGTTTTGTTGGTCTTAGAAGGGTTTTGGACACTTTTCAGTGGAAGATCAGCTAGACCGACCAGTGAAACACCAGCTTGACCATTCTAGGAGACCATCTAGACCAGTTTAAACTACCCAGCTACTTAGGCCAGACTGGTTCATTTTTTGATGATTTTTGCAGGGGTTTTGACATTTTTCAGATGGTCAGATGGTCATTTAGATAAACACCAGCTTGCCATGTTGGGAGAGCAGCTAGACCATCTTAAATCAGTTGCTACTTTAGGCTTGCTTAAGCAGCTAGTTTTTCAGCAGGGTTCGCATGATATATCACCGCTGTCTCAAGTACTAAATTACTTTGTGTATTAAAGTAAAGTATCAAAGATTACACATACTGATAAGTAATTCTCTGCCACAGGCACATTTCACTCAAATTCGTTTATGATAAAATGCAGTTACACACCTAAAAAAAACCTCTACTACCCTGCTGAAAAGACCTGCTAGACCAGTACTACTAACCAGCATAAACCAAACTCGACCCGCATTGAAATTGGCGGCCTTTTAAGCAGGGATAAAAGGGCCATGCAAAACGTCACACAACAACCAGATCATTGACAATTCAGTGACAATCCATTTTTATGTGCGTCAACGGTGAATGTATCAAGGAGTGATTGCACGTGAATGTTTCTGTAAGGACCAGGCATCCTCACAACTGTGATAAAACTCTCCCCTATAATACTGTTGTGGAAAGAAAAAAACTAAAACGTTGGAACAACATCCCACACTTTCTTGCTACAGAGCGCCTACAAACAGCCTTTGTTCTCCCACAAGACAATTGAAATTTCCAAAAGGATTCCCACGGATTCTAAATGCAGCTCATGCACTTGCCTTGGCATGAGAAAGTGCCAAAAGCACAGTGGCTCGTGGGCCTACACGCGCATCCATTTAGCCAAAAAGCCGCTCAGTAGCTGATCGACAATGGGTAACGTTTCAAGAAATGGACCATCAAGACCAACGCTCATACAAAATGTGTGCAAGAGTGCGTTTCGGCA
>NW_015780700.1:0-1111 GCF_001515625.1 Sinocyclocheilus rhinocerous | reverse complement strand
AAAAAAAAAAACATCAACCACACTAACACACTTGGCAATCTGTGAACATTAAATACTCGTTTGATATATATGTCTCTGTAACCCCATATTATGCCAGGAGTTGGTATGATGGCATAGCTGTCTGCGTATTATAAATAAATCATAAATATAGAGAGCCATGATTTAAATTATAACCTCTAGACAGGCCTGTACATGCACGCCTAACTATACTGCGGTTGGCGGGAAGAGAGAATGAGACAGGGGAGACAGATCCAGACAGCTTGATGGATTTATCTTCATGTATTTTGCATCTTTTGAAGTTGTATCTGTTTGTTGTCACATTTGTTTGATACATTTGCAGGTGTTTCCTCCTCATTTGTTCAGAAATGTTGAACCTCTTCTCCATCTACTTCTTTATCCTCAAATCTGTCCGTCTTGCTCCAAACAAGGGCATCTTTGTGAGAAGTAAAGGTGAGAGTTGAAAAGGTCAAGGTGTCAGGTGGTAGGTCCCGCTGGTATTTAGCACAGTTATTTGAAGCTCACAAGAAGACACTAGACTACCCAAAGCTCAAAGAAAGAGAAGATGGAGTAACCAATCTCCTGGAATGTTCTGTGACAGAGTTCTGGTGATGGAAGTTTGTTTAGAAACGTTGGGGTCACCTTGACTGCTAATGACTTACTGTTGGGAATGTTGGTTCTTGGTCTTGTTCTTTGAGAGCCATTGTGTGTTTCTGTGTTTGCGGACTGTGTGAGCACACAGTGTTTGTTTGTGTGAATGCATTGTGAGAGCATCCAGTGACTCTAGGTTTCAGACATTCAGTTTGCCATTTACAAAACATTTACTAAGCTCTGCTGAATGTTGATGTTTGGTAGATGAAGTAGAAGCAGTAATGTCTTAATAATGTAGTAATAAATACGTGGCTTAGCAGAAGTGATGGACCAATTTAGGTTGATTTATCAGCTAAAATTGAGCTATTTTGAGATGATCTGTCTGATCATTTCAGCTAGTGTCCGCTGACAGCTTTATTGATAGAATGTGCTTTTGAAATTTTTTTGGAGTAATTTTTAGATAAATGCTCATTCTGTTAAATTTAATATAATACATTTTTATTTTAAATCAATATTTCAAAAT
>NW_015780699.1:0-1111 GCF_001515625.1 Sinocyclocheilus rhinocerous | reverse complement strand
AACACTGATTGAGCGATTACATGAGATGTTCATTCATGTTTATTTTGCGTTAAAACTAGCAGCAAAGATGAAGGGATGATCGCGCTCCATGCTGGCATTTGAACTGAGGCGTTTATACAGCGGCCTGTCACGCCACATCAAAGAGCGTCATAACAGCATCTATTGTCTGAATTTCTTGAGAAAATAAAACATTTTACCAAACATTTTCAGTACAAATACATGTATGGACCAGGGATATTCCCACCTGGAAAGGTGAGAATCTCTCAAATTAGCTGAGAATGTTGGTTAAATTATTCAAAACCCACAAGGAAGACAGATCTTGAGGTTTTGATCGGTAGTATAGTTGACAGAAGCAAGAGAATTGAAACCTAGATTAGAGATGGTGTAGGTGGGCATAGGTGGGGAGATAAGATGTTGTACCTTAAACCAGTGTTTTCCCAACCCTGTTCCAAACCAACGGTTTGGATGTCTTCTTTATCTGACACATCTATTTTTAGTCTTGGAGTCTCTATGAACAAGCTGAGGAGTTGAATCAGGTGTGTATTAGTAGGAAGAGTCTGAAAATGTGTACTGTTGGTGTGCCTGCAGGAGCAGAGTAGGGAAACACTGCCCTGACTGCAGAGTTTGGCTACAGTCCTAATTAAACACACCTGAACCACCTAAACAAGGTCTTCAGGATAACTAGAAACTTCCAGGTTGGAACTAAACTCTGCAGTAAGATGGCCCTCCAGGAGCATAATTGGATACCCCTGAGCAAACATGTGCTGGTCACTGATCCCCGTCATGGGACACTGGTACCCCCACCAGGTGTCTGAACAAGCTTCAACCAACTTGGTAAGCTGGTAAACCTGCTACCCCAGAACCAAACAAGCTGGTTGGGTCTCTGCTTCCTGGGCAGAGTGTGGCTTTGTGGGCAATGGAAACCTAAAGCAAGAACCTGGACAAGGACTTAGTGGTAGCGAAGGTAATCACACACATGCACACATGGACCAACCAAAAATCCTTCCTCTCTTTTTCTCTTCCATTTTCAGTCTGCTCCTTCCCCCACAGCCCGAGATGAAAAATTATGTTTTTACAGGTGTCTCGCGATGCGGATGCTATCCCCGCTCGG
>NW_015780698.1:0-1111 GCF_001515625.1 Sinocyclocheilus rhinocerous | reverse complement strand
CACTGCTGTATGCTATACACTACACTATACCTACAGGCCATGAGCCTGCATCATAATGATGCCAAATTCTCATCATGTAATCTGAGAATATGAGACAGTGTTGAAAAACATAACAGAGGTATTTTTTTTCCTTGGGTCTAGTACATACTAACATAATGGCATGATCTAGTTGACTTTGTGCTGTTGGAATGTGTCCCTTAAAGCATTTCCTTCACTTTATTGCCTGTTGCTTTTAAAATATAACCTATTTCTTATCAGTCAAGCTATCTGAGTTAATGTGTGAGTGTTTTTGTAACAGGAAACAAACCCCACTAAGCATTCGTTACCTTCTGATGTAGCCACAGAAGCCTCACCTTGGAACTTACTGGAAGGAAAAGACTATTGTTTCGGATTGCTATACAACAGTATATTACAGTATTTAAGAATGTTTTGTGGTATTTTTAGGGTGTCAATAGGATAAAAATTATTAAATTTTTAAATCATTAAAGCAAAAAATCCCATTGATTTTGAAATGAGAACTGATGTGTTAGATAAGCTATTATCTAGCATTAAATGAATAAACCATAAAAGCATAACGTTTTTCTTTAATTATTGAGAAATAAGATTTTGTTAATAATTACAAACCAACGTTTGGTGCCAAAGCTAGACAGAGGAGGTCTATAATACATGAAGAAAGCTGTAAGCAGTCCATTCATCTCAGTGGCAGTTTCTCTGCCAGTTTCTCTGTGTAAGATGTGTGTGATGTAAAACGTACGTGATCTTGCCCTCAGTTCTGGACACACTTGTTTATGAGCCATGCCACCTAAGGCATAAAGGTGAGTATGACTAATCAATGAACAGGAAATTAAGTCATAGCGATTCTGACTGGCTAATGGCACCATGAGAATACAAAGTCCCAAGCCTTTTAACTGAAACTGTCATGAGTAATGCCATCAAAGGCTGCAGACAAAAAAAAAAAATTATTTTGTCAGAATACACTTTCAGTGAATTATTTTAAATGGCACTGGTGAAAATCATCCACAGAAGGTGTAGTTATAGCTTTGGCCTTCACCAGTAGGGGCTAAAAGGGGCACTCGAGTCCGCCAGAGGGGGCGGAGCCGACTGCTATATA
>NW_015780697.1:0-1111 GCF_001515625.1 Sinocyclocheilus rhinocerous | reverse complement strand
ATTTGTCATAAAGAGGGGTCGAAAGGAATACAAGAGGTATGGAATAATTTTCACCTGCCTTTCATCACGAGCTGTTCACATCGAAATGCTTGAAGACTTGTCAACAGACACATTTATCAATGCCCTGAGATGTTTCATTAGCCTCAGAGGGGCTGTTCGCCGACTTTACTGTGATTGTGGCACGAATTTCGTAGGAGCTAGAAATGAGCTAAGAGATGCTCTCAAAGAGTGTGATGTCAAGACACTAGAGTTGTTTCTCAATGAAAACCAATGTGAATTCGTCTTTAATGCTCCCTCAGCGAGTCACACCGGAGGTGTCTGGGAGCGCCAAATAAGGTCTGTTCGCAGTGTGCTGAATGTCACACTTTCTCAGTGTCCAGGTAGACTTGATGATTCCTCCCTGAGAACATTGTTTTATGAAGCGATGTCTATCATCAACAGTCGTCCATTGACAATCGATGGAATAAATAATCCCAAATCTCTGGAACCTTTAACCCCAAACCACCTTATTTTGATGAAGTCTAAGACTGCTCTCCCTCCTCCAGGGAAATTTCAAAGGGAAGACCTGTATGCTTCAAAAAGGTGGCGCAAGGTTCAGTATTTAATTGAGCAGTTCTGGAGCCGCTGGAAAAGAGAGTATCTCTTGAACATTTCCACACGGCAGAAGTGGCACATACCACGGCGGAATCTCAGAGTCAATGACATAGTCATCATTAAAGAGGACATGTTGCCAAGAAACCGTTGGCAATTAGGTAGAGTCATTGAAGTCATGCAGGGGAGTGATGGCTTAGTTCGACGAGTTAAGATTCAAACAGGTGAACCAAAGAGTAAGCAAGAGCAGCACTCCAAGCCTACGATCATTGAGAGACCAATTCAGAAGTTGGTGGTCCTGCTTGAGAGTGAGTGATTTGTTAACAGGTGACACTCTTGCATCAGACACCTTCTAAAGAGTGATTTGTCAATGCATTATACATTCTTGATTAAGAGCGGTCATCCAGGTTTGGAATCATGCATGATTTATTTAATCTGTTTTCTTGAGTTAATGTATCACAACATGATTGGTGGGAGTGTAATGACCGCTTGCCCTTTAATTAGTTTTATTTGAAGGCGT
>NW_015780696.1:0-1111 GCF_001515625.1 Sinocyclocheilus rhinocerous | reverse complement strand
TTTTTTTTTTTTAAATCTTATATTTAAAAATACAGTACAAAACCGCTATAACAGAAACATTCTGAATCTGCAATCACAATATTTATTCTTTGTAAGACTAATTATGTAAAACCTTAAATAACTGCTACATGCAACAACAGTTCAGTAAGGTACACTATTGTTCAAAAGTTTGTAAGATTTTTTTCATGTTTTCTTTTTTTTTCTCTTATGCCTACCTGCATTTATTTTATCAAAAATACAGTTAAAAATAATAAATAAATACATTTAAATATTAAAATTTTCAGCATCATTACTCCAATCTTCAGTGTCACATGATCCCTCAGAAATCATTCTAAAATGCTGAATTGCTGCTCAATAAATATTTATGGTTATTATCAACTGTTATGCTGCTTCGTATTTTTATGGAAACCGTGATACATTGTTGCAGGGTTCTTTAATGAATAGAAAGTTCAAAAGAATAGCATTTGTTTTAAATCTAATTCTTCTGAAACAATGTAAAAGTCATTACTGTCACTTTTGATGAATTGAATGAGTCCTTGGTGAACAAAAGTATTCACTTCATTCGGAAAAAAAAAAACTCCAAAGTATGGATGTCTTATTGGTTATTTGCAACGTATCCAAATGATTTAATGAAATTAATGGAGTGCAATGATTTACTTCAGTGCTTCTGATACTAGTTATTTGTCCATGTACACATGACAAACTCTTGTGTGAAATTGTGTGTTGTGCAAATTATCAAGAATGGCTTTCCATGTTTATTTTGCTTCGTATAATATTGCATGAATAATGCAAAAAAGGGATGCAGAAAAATTAAATTATGCATGTTAAAATCCAGAGTTACAAGAGACAGGCATTTGGCTAACATATGGTCTAAAATGTGTTTAATAATGACAGTAATCACAGGTAAACCTCACGGCAAACAACACTTGTGTCGTGACAGTGAAGAGCACAATAGTGCAGCCCTGTGATTTCAGGTTTAGCAGTCAATATGATATATTGATTGCTCTGCCTTCCTAATGCGATTGCACTTTTATTGCTTCTCACACAGGAAAATTATTCCCCTTCAGAAAGGCAAATGAAAAATCCTGACGCCGAAGATGAAAAGACTCGC
>NW_015780695.1:0-1111 GCF_001515625.1 Sinocyclocheilus rhinocerous | reverse complement strand
GCAACCAGATCAAAAGAATAATTTAATGCATATTATGAGAGAAAATTTGCACGTATGGTAAACATTTGTAAGTGAACTTTATAAGGTAATAATATTGGAGTCTGATTGTGTAAAATCACTTTAAATTTTATTGTGATTTTACGCTACATTGAAGCAATAGACTATTGCTTTACTGATGTGATTTTACATTTGTGTGACCGCTATAGTCACCCAACAGTGACAATTTCAACTGATTGTGAAAGATTAAAAAAGGAAGTCTTATCCAGTGCTGTGTGCAATGTATTACTTAGTAATTAATTAGTGTAATCTAATTACTCTCCACTTGATTTTTTTCTTATTTTTTCTGTAATTGAATTAGTTGAATTAAATACTGTATAGACTACAGAGCAAATATATGAAGAGTTCACATGCAAACGCTTTAAGTGTCACCTGAAATTTTCTTCTAAAATTAGCATTTTTCTCAGGCTCCTATATTTATGTCCAGTAGTCACTTTAATGGCAATGAAAATAACCTATTCATTGTCATTACAGTGAAATTACTGAACCTACACATGATAGTCTGTGAAAAATGCTCATTTTAGAGTGGCCCTTAAAGCTTTTGCATCCTGAACTCTTCATATATAAAACAGTTTAATGGATTTAACATAAAAATGTAACGCAATATTAAAATGTACTGTAAGGTTTTAACCTAACCTTCTCACTTTAAATACTTTGCTCAGTTGAACAATTTATGCAATTTTATATTATTTATTTGAAAGAGTTAAAAGTGCAGTTTCATGCCTATCCTTGTATTGTTCAACTAGTCGATTTTAATATAGGATTTAGAAAGTAATGCAATACTTTTTTATAGAAAGTAATTAGTACAGTAATCTAATTAGACTGTTGAAGATGTCATTAGCTAGCAAATAGTAACTTATCCAACACTGGTATTATAAAGGTCATGTCCATGATAAGACCTTCTTTACTCTCCCATAATCAGTTAAAACCTAGAGATTTACGTTTCTGAAATAACCATCTATGTAATTTAATACATTTATTTGTGTATTGTAAGTAGTGTAAAGTAAAGTGCTGCTTGAATGTGTGTGTGCGTGAGTGTGTGTGTGTGTGTGTG
>NW_015780694.1:0-1111 GCF_001515625.1 Sinocyclocheilus rhinocerous | reverse complement strand
CCCAAAAAATCAGCACAAATTCTGTCTGAACAAGCTTATATGTTTTTCAGATATTTGCAGAAATATGCACATGAAGATCCATCTAAATTATATTAAAATCTACAATGCTTGTGCAAGAATTAAAAGTAAAAGTACAGTTCATTTTTGGTTCTAGATGATGCAATTACATGCACTACAAACACTATAGTGTTATTATAAAAATAATGAAAAAGAAGCACAAAAAAAAGAGAAGGAAATAATGTTTGCACTTCACTTTTTGTTTTTTTGCACTTTAGGTACATAAGGAATGTGAAAAATGAAATGTGCTGAGGTTTGGAGTCAAATGATCTGACCGGTTAAAGATTTTTTTATGTTCTAAAATATGAAATGATCAGTATTACGAGCTCAGTGCTTCCAGAGAGCTGTTACATAATGCAAATAAACAGTTTAAATGTTGCAGTAATGATTATAATGATCATTGTTCTACATCACAATCATAGTGATTCAGTGATATCTGCTACACATATGAAGGTTGCGGCATGCAAGTGCACAAATCTTAAGTATAATAGTGTGCAACTCATTCAGATTCATCAAAACTGTACAAACATAGGCCTTAATTGTCCTTAAAATTTTATTTAATTTTTCTAAGTAAAGCTTGATTAAATGTTCCCAGCAAAAACAATATTATAACAAAAGCTTGTTTGAATACACAGAGATGGAAAAAAAAGAAAGAAAAAGAAAAAACCTTGGAAAAGTTCCTAATAAATTGCTTTCAATTGTTTTCAGGACATGACACCGACAAAATTCACTTAGTGAATAACTAAGTAGTACAATTTCAAGTAGTGAAATTATTTAAAACGAACCTCTGTGTTGACTTAATTGTAGCATTGTGATAAAAGAAACTAATACAATTTCATTCTTTATAAAGATTTTTTAAAAGATCATATGTTCAATATATCAACACATATAAAGGGGGGCATGAAAATACTGGAATGTACTGGAAACAGAAATGACCCTGCTACTAAACAACTAAAACAAAATGGAGCACAAAATATACAGTAAAATATTAAGGCACAACCCAGCCGATTTAAATCGCAATGAATTCAGCTTCTTTATTTATTTACACGCCCCC
>NW_015780693.1:0-1111 GCF_001515625.1 Sinocyclocheilus rhinocerous | reverse complement strand
ATTGAATCTTTACCTAGCTCTTGCCTTTTACTCCCCTTTAAGATGGCAAATACTGTAAATATAGGTGATGTGACCTTATTTTCTTCTGAATCACAATCTTAATGTCACTTAATAGCAGTCAATGGCATAATTATGTCTTCATAATGTAGCTGCTATTTAATAGGAGGAGATGAGTCTAATTTTTATGTAAAGGGCAGGCACTAAAAAGCCCTATCAGCTGTTAATATGAAAGGGCTAGTTTAAATGTTATATAATTATAGTTTTCACTCTATATCTGACTTGTTCACTATTACAGAGACCTTATCACACCCTTAGATGCTGCTACTGATGATTTCCCTCCATTATTTATGCTGAATATAAGCGTAATTGAAATAGAAGGGCCTTTTATCTAGATGATTATGATCCTCATTTGGAAGAACCCTGAACAAGGGCTGGAACGGTTCAATTCAATCCAGGTATGCAGTGTAGGCGTCTTTGTTGAATGATATGTAATAAAGTTATATCTGGTATGAGCAGCTGGCCTTTTTAAGCAGGTGCGTTTCTAAGCCTTTGACCCACGGTACGTCAGCATCCAGGGTCAAAGGTCAAGCATGGCTGCCTGTAGCATTCATGACCTGCTGATGTTTAAAGACATGAAACAAAAACATTTGCACGTTCTTGTGCAAACTTGTATATTTCAGTATTTTGACATTACAGTAACTATTTACATGCGTACAAAGGTGCCAAGAACTTAAAATGAGAAAATATATACAGACATATTGAAATAATTGGAAGCAAGTTTCTGCCATGAAATAAAAAAAAACAATAAATTAATAAAATTTATTGTAAAATTTATTTAATAAAAACAAAAACAAAATTCTCACAATTTAGTCTTTTTTTCTCAGAACGGTGAGAGATAATCTCAGATAATCTCAGAATTCTGATTTTCTTTCTTGCATTTCTGATTTTTTATCTTGCAATTCTGAGTTTACATCTCACAGTTCTGACTATACACTCAGAATGCTGAGAAAAATCTCATCTGCCTTTTTTTTCTCAGAATTATGAGTTTTTCAGAATTATGAGAGCAATTGAGTTTGCATGTTGCAGTTTGAACTTTCCCAGAATTCTGAAT
>NW_015780692.1:0-1111 GCF_001515625.1 Sinocyclocheilus rhinocerous | reverse complement strand
GCTGTACCGGGCCTACAGCGGTAGCCTGTATCATGGAGGAGAGCTAGGCCGAGCTCTGCCCTCCTTCACCCAGGGCGACACCATCACCTGCATCCTAGATATGGAGGCTAGAACAATTTCCTTTGCCAAAAACAACAGGGTCAGTGTGTGTTTATGACCTTAGATTGAACTCTTTTCCTGTTACATCCGCTGGTTTCACCTTTGGTTCTGCAAATGATTGTTTATTTAAAAAAAATTTTCTACATTGGCAAAGTGATTACTATTTTACAACAACACAAATTCAATGATATATTAATTCATAAGTTAAATCTGTGATCTATTTTAAAATAGAAAAATTATGTTATCGGAAGTAACATAAAAATTATGTTATTGGAAATAAAAAACATAATATATTAGAGTAAGGAAAACCACTCTGGAATTTCCTTTTGAACCAGATACTGAAGCTGTCACATGGTTTTCAGCTCCGACACAGTGCTTTTAACGTGGTGTTCTTTTGACTCGAGCTTCTGTGTTTAACATAACATATTGATTATGATTATTGTCAAATAAAGAATTGATTGATTTATAAGCTAGTAGAACATTTAAAGTTGGAATGAAAAGAAAATGAAAAGAGTTTGAAAATTTGAATAGATATTTTAATAAATGTGCACATAATTTTTAAGGAAAATGTTTTTGCATTGGTTGGAAAAATGTCGATATTTTTATGTGTTAATACTAAGAAAAATAATACTCAATATAATCCCAACAGATTAGTACATGTAGTACATTATTTATTGCTGAATATTCTGTTTAACTTTGATGTATTATGATTATTGTGAAGTTATGCACCTTTAAAATTGTATTTGTATACGTTTTTTTTTTTATGTGACCATGTGAAATGCATTTCCAAACAAACTTTAAAAATATATTAGGCTAAGTGCAAGTTAAGCTGTATTCGCATTGAAAATAATTTTCTAACAATAAAATAATAATGTAAAAACAGTAATGAACCTAAAATAGAAATATATGGGTTAAACTGAAAAAATGAGTTGTTTGTGTTGTTTTTATGCGTGTGTAGGAGCCCAAACTAGCGTTTGAAGGAGTGGATGCCACAGAGCTCTACCCCTGTGTT
>NW_015780691.1:0-1111 GCF_001515625.1 Sinocyclocheilus rhinocerous | reverse complement strand
TATATATATATACCTTCACACACAATATTTCTCTCGAGTCATCTTAATATTTCATTTATAGTAAATTAAATATTTAACATTTTATTTATTCTTGATATTTAGTTTTTTTTTATGTAATTAAATTTTTTTACAGGTCTTGTTACATGCATTTTAAGATTGCTTTCTGCCAGGATACATGCAGTGCTGCTTTAGCTTTTTTATACTCATTGCAATACTTATACAAGAACATCTCTGTTTGCATGTTCAAAAGTACAATGAATGCTTAAAGTTGCATTGCAATTACATTGCATTGAAAGTTGTTGCATGCTGATTTGGTGCAATTAGGCAATGCAGTGAATTAGAAAACATGCTGTTGTGTCCCATATGCATCAGGCGGTCTGCGAACACTATCAGAGAGACTGTCAAAGACCAGAGTCCCCAAACAATGTCTTGCTGCTTCACCTCAGGAGGTCTTGTTCCTGTTTTCGCAGGAAGTGCTTTCCTCCTGCAATCCCATCAGACCACAGAATCTCATTTTTTCCTCAATAAATCATGTAGTTTTTTAATCCATGGGGCTTTTTGATCATTGCCGTCATGTTGTGAGTTAATGGCTTTGGGTTTTATTGACTGTAAATGATAGACAAATGCACTTATTTTAATAGATGCCAGATGTATTTGTAGTTCGGATTTTATATTTTCTATCTCCAGTCGCTGCGTTATACACAGTTAGGAGCGGCTGTTCTGTGTGTGTGTGCGAGTTTTTAATTGAATCCAGCAGGTGAGATAATCACTGTGTGCAGCTTGATCGATCAAATCAACACATCTGCACACACACATACAGACACACACCCAGGGGCATCTTTGCTTCACTAAATAATGGCCTCCTTGCTCATAAAGTTTCACCTCTTAGTCACACACTCCCACAGGAGAACTTGAGGGACAAGTACACATTTACACTCACATTCTGAGCACAAGCTGCACGTTAAATGAATAAGCATTCATTTTTACCTCAGAGAACAAGAAACATACACTACATCACTATGGGACTCAAAGCTTTTTTTTAGGTTTTTTAAACGGCTCTCTGAAATACAGGATTCTGATTGGTCAATCGTGTCATAGTTCAACCAAAAAT
>NW_015780690.1:0-1111 GCF_001515625.1 Sinocyclocheilus rhinocerous | reverse complement strand
TGGAATGCAGAAACACGTTCTGTGAGAACAGCCCCTTATAGTCTTTTACCAATATACTACTGCTTTACAATATTTAAGTTTTTATCCAGTTTTTTTTTTCCATAACATGACTGTCAAAACTCAATATCTTCAGAAAATGCACAGATTTAGCCTCACATAAAAGAATGCTGTAAACAGTCATTCATTCAGGCTTTGAAAAACAGATCTGGTATGGAATAAGAACCAGTTCTTGATTTCTAACTCTATCACTGTACAGTTAGAGGAAGAAGAAAAATACACTACATAGGATTTTAATATTGAGCTTAAATATCTGAAAGTGTATTTGATGCAAAATGAGTGCTAAGAGTCAGAAACCGTATGAATGCACATCCTTCCCAATCACCTGTCACAGTGCTAGTATACAACAAAACCCGTTTTAAGAGCTCACCGGAAATATATTTCATTGTGGGAACAGTAATATTAGCAATTGGGTAAATATGCAAACTGGGCTTGAACTCAAATTGTCCGCATCAGCACCATCGTCTAACATGTCGGTGCATGTGTGAACCGCTAAGCCACAGCACCAACCAATAAATACATTTTACAGCAGCAACAACAAAGATCCTCTTCATAAGACGCATTGCTATTCGGAAACAGCCATTCAGATATATGCTCTCACACTTTACAGCAGGGCACAGTGGAATTATGTCAGCAATCAAAACATATTATTAATAAAACCACACTCGCTTCACATGCCGTAATAAATCACCTGTCACTCAACATTACATTTCCCAGCGAACACACACAGAAATGTCAGGTAATATTCAGCAGCGGAGTCAATGACCTGATGCTTATTTTGAAATTGGCCACAATTAATGCGTTAACCTCAGGGGCTGGGCTTTATACTTTCTCTTTCAGCCATCAACCCCCCGTTCCTCCTCTCCTGCTGGCATACACAACTATAATCAACTGCCTGCCAAAGTCCCACTCTGTTATTTATCTGACAATTGGAATAAAGTCATGGTCAGCCCTGTAATTATGATGACATTATATGAATAACTATAATTTCAGCTCTTAAAATGTCAAATCCAGGACAATTTATTACCATACAAAGAGCAAAAGAGAAGAGAAT
>NW_015780689.1:0-1110 GCF_001515625.1 Sinocyclocheilus rhinocerous | reverse complement strand
GAGAAAGGAAAAAATGAAATTGCATCATATGACCCCTTTAAGTCCACTGATGGTTTGCATAATTTTCACACTACATTAGTGTTATACAAGAGAATATCATCTGATTTTGCATTTTGTTAGTTATCATTATGTACTGTATTAATGGGCTGGTAAGTGATGGTTTAAGTGTTGCTCTATGAAAGCAACCAATTAACAGGATTTTATGTCAAACTTAAATCAACTTTAAATTAAAATTGACCTAATTTATCTACCTTATACATGTTCCTGGTTGTATTGTAAGTGATTGGTATGTTGTTATCTCTTTTCAGCTCATGTCACAAATCCCTCTTATTTTCGTCCTGTTCTTTCAATCAACCACTTTTCACACTCCTGTCAAAATTTGAAAATCTGAGATGACTTGCAGAAAACTTACAGAAATTAGTCATTTATCACATTATTTCAAATCTAAAAGACAACTTTTTGTTGCATACCTGTCAATAAATATAAATGTACTGCAGTGATGCATTCCCCAGACCATATGATAAAATATTCGTAGGGGTTCTTTAAAATGGGCTTTTCCAAAGATAATTTGTGTGTGTGTGTTCTCTTTCAGCTGCGTAATCTTCTGGCTGACAAGTGTCTGGTGTCACAGGGGCGTCCCAGTCAGAAGGGAGGTGCTGTGGTGGTGAGAGACTGTGACCCACAGGACCCTGAGCAGGTCAGTTCATCAAACCGCTGGCATTCTCTGATAATTATAGGCAGCTATGAAGTGAATTTGGCTGATAATTTGCTTCTTTTTGCAGCTCTGGTTATTTCTACTTGTAGTAATCCTCAATAATGCTTGAAACACATACTGCTATTCAAAACTTTGGGGTCATTAATACTTTTATTCAGCAAGGACACATTAAATTGATCAAAGTAACGTGAAGGCATTTATGTTTCAAAAGATTTACATTTCAATAAATGTTTTTCTTATTAACTTTCTATTCATCAGATTTAAAAAATCCACAAAAATATTAAGCTGCACAACTGTTTTCAACATTGGTAATACGAAATGATTTAGAACATGAATGCAGGATATTCCGATGATTTCTGAACGATCATGTCACTGAAGACTTAAGTAATTCTGCT
>NW_015780688.1:0-1110 GCF_001515625.1 Sinocyclocheilus rhinocerous | reverse complement strand
CAGAGTCTGTGGTTCTGATGTCTCTGATGGTCAGAGATCCAGTCTTACGATCCAGCTTCAGTCTGCCTTTGAATCTCTCAGTGCCATTATTACACTGAACATCTGTACAGATCTTTCCGCGATCTCCTAAGATTCTAGCTATTGCAGTGTGATTAAAATACCATCTAATCTTTTCTTTTTGTTTCATTCGAACACCAGTGTGTAGAGTGACTGAATCTCCCTCCATCACTGACACTCCGTCTGTATCAAAACTGAAAAAAACTTAAAAAGAAATCAACAGTTAATTGGAAGTCAGACAATATTATATAATAGGAAAATGCTGTGAAAATATTTTTCTACAGATTGTGGGTGGCAGCAGAAGAACATCATTGATTCTCACATTCACTAATCAGACAAACATACATGAGTCTCACATTTGATCTTGAACATCATGAACATTAATATTACCCATAATAATACTTTAGGAAAATGTGTTAAATTATCTGGAGGGTGGAAGTAGACAGGGCTGCTGTTTTATGCCCTGTCCAAATACCCACACTTGCAGTCCTGGCCTGGCCTAAGTGTATCAGATCATGCATCATGTTCTGGAAATAAATCGTGAGACTTTTTGCTGACATCTCGGGAGAGGTCACGGAAACCTTTCCAAATGCAAGTTAAATATCAATAATAATTAGATATTACATGTAATTTTGTAGTAAAACAAATTAGGGCTTAATTATAAGCCAAACAAAACTTCACAACAGGAAAGTGCTGTGAAAATGTTTTTCTACAGATCATGAATAGTATGAGTAGAGAAAATACATACATAATACATTCACATTCAAACAGACAGCAGAAGAACATCACTAATTTACGCATTGACTCATAAGACAAACATACATACATGAGTCACAGGGAAGATCTTTTGCAACTTGATGATCATACAAAGAAAGAAACATGGCATCACTATAACTTACCATACACGAGTAAATACATGAGCATTGAGAGCAAGTTTGAGACAAACTTCATTTTTACAATGTTTGCCTAAAAATGAAAACTGATTCAGTAAAAAAAAAAGCTTTTTCCTCTCTTCTTCTTCTTGGCTTTTAACGGCGGCTGGCAACCAGCGTA
>NW_015780687.1:0-1110 GCF_001515625.1 Sinocyclocheilus rhinocerous | reverse complement strand
AATGTACTGACAAGCATTCATGGTAAAATAAAAAAAGTTAAATGTAATTTCTATTGAAACTTTTTTCATGCATTTAAATAACATTTGTAATAATGAAGTTGCAATTTAGTGCATTTAAAATATATTAAATGTGATCTAATAGTTAAAATTACACTCACGTATGTTGCATGTGCTTTAGTATGTTAGTCAACACATCAAAATGAGTGGACTTCTTTAAAACGTGATAGAAGATTGCGAATACAATCATTTAAAGTGCTGACATATTACAAAGGGCACTTTTTAAAAGTGTACTTAAGCGTGTTAAGAAACAAAAGTGAACACTACGTATGTGGCTTTTTATTTAATGAATATTATCTACAAATACAGTTGTTGTTTTTTTTAAATATACTTTTAAGATTGAGAGCACATTCAAAACAATTAAGCACACTTTTTTCACAAGCCATATTTCATAATTAGCACATACAGTACATCGAGCAGTGTGCACTACACAGATTTCCACTCAGAGTATTTATTCCTCATGTATCCACTAGCGGGTGCTAACCTTGATTTCCACACAAGACTTCAGTTCATGACAGGTCATGGTGACTTCGAATCCTCTGAGAACATCCCATGTTGATTCAATTCTGGAGACCAACAGTCCCTGGTAATCCATATCTGCACACAAACACTGAACAGAAAACTGCATTACACAAACATCCTCAGTGAGTCTGATGTAATCAGTGATGGTCTGAATGTAATTGCCAGTGTTTCTTCCTGCACAGATCACCAGCCGTGACCCTGACCAAGTGAAGTTTAAGTCCAGTTGCTGACCAGAGGTGTATGGGGTCAAACTTACCTCAGCCTCATGCTCAGTTGTTTATTTGGTGAGAGCTGCATTGCCCTACAATGTTTATTTGCGTCCCTTGGTGATTCAACAGTAAAGTTTGGAGACCCTCTCAGTAAGTAGTGAGATAGGAAGAAAACCTACAACAGATTACAACAGAAAGACTACAACAGATGCATTTCACAAGATAGAAAAGCAGCTAAAAAAGGAGCAATGGAGGCTGAAAGCAAGGACTGTCCCATGACCACATTAGTTATTAAATCCAGTTAGTATTGGGCAATGGTATA
>NW_015780686.1:0-1110 GCF_001515625.1 Sinocyclocheilus rhinocerous | reverse complement strand
TTAATGCAACAAAATTAATCTCAATTTCAAAAAGTGTCTGCCCAACAGATAATGATGGCAGTGCAGAAGTACTAATATTTTATTTACTTTTTTATAAAAAGTGTACACATATAAAGGTTTGACTTTTTCTTTTCTTTCTGTCTTTAGAAAGTAAAGTAATTATTTTTTACTCATCTGATTGTGAACTTGAGTCTAGCTCTGGTCTGTATGACAAGGGCCATGATAACATGTTACAAGTGGCGGCTCTTTTGGAGTTGATTCTTATGTACCCAGTCAGTGCAATATAATTTCATAATTCATTCCAAGTGGACAATGGGATCCTGCAAAAGGCCTGTTTCCCACACACAGTCTGAGCTTGCAGACAAAAACAGAGCAATTTTTTTTTTTTTAAACAGCAAATGTTTCTTATTGTTGTGACAACAGAACAATTAAACATGAGATCCAATTGTATGACTTATTTGTGCAGGAAACCAGGTAAACATAATACAGTATTACATTCATTTTGAACGAACTAAAGCAACCATGTTGTTAAACTGTGTATTACAGGTTTCATAATTGTGTAGTGTTGGATCTGATATATTGGCTGAAACATGAATGGAAACTTAAACTGTACAGAAGTAAAACCTGTAGGCACAGATTGGCATAGACGGACAGTCATTTTAACTAAAGAGAAAAAAAAAGTCTTTAGAGAGCTTGTTAAAACAGTTTTCAATGTTTGTGGACAAGGCAATTAGCATGAGACCAGTGTCCATATATAGCAAACCAAATCGAACCTTTACAAAACACTACAGGAAACATGCCAACAGAGAACATGGTAAGATTTCAATTGTTTTGCAACTGGAGAAAGAAAAACAAATATTTACTTATTTTGATATTCCATTACCCGGTATCATTCCAGGTGCAACCATCACTGGAGAATGAGACCAGTGTCTTAGTATTTACACTCTCAGGTCTTAATGAAACAATGGAAAACAGATTTGTGTTTTTTTCTTTCACTGCACTGTTTTATCCTCTTATGGTGTTTTGTAATGTAACTGTAATTTTCACTATAATCTCATATAAGAAGCTTCACGAGCCGATGTATATGTTTATATGCAATTTGTGTATAAA
>NW_015780685.1:0-1110 GCF_001515625.1 Sinocyclocheilus rhinocerous | reverse complement strand
GTGTAGTTTGTGCCATTTCATGCTCAGGAAGACCTTAGCGTGAGGAGCAATATGAAATAAAGACTTCAACAATTAAATAGAGGGGAGTATGCTTATAACTTTGTACTGGGTCATTAAATGGATTATGACAGTGGGGGGAAAATAAAAATTGACTGCAGAGTAAGCTTTTAATGTTCTTTTTTAAAGATAAATGTATGAAACTCTACAGCATCTGTTCCTCAACATTTAGAACTGACTTCAAACTTCCAGTTTTTAGTGTGGATTTGGATTTCTGTGTTGCTGTCTTTCTTGTGATGCTTCTCAAATGGCTGGAGACAGTGCAATAAACTGTTATATAAATACGAGAACTGGAGTTAAGACACTTTTTTTTAAATCTTTCAAATTTATGACTGTTTTTGTCTTTGAATGAATGAGCCCAGTTAAAATGTACAGATTTAGAATTTTTGAAAGGCATTTGCACCTAAAATGGTTCTTTGGAGGACTGGAAAAAGTTCTTCTTTAGTATAATTTACAACAAGGTTCCAGATGGCACAGCTTCTCTAAAGCACATAAAAGGTTCTATGTGAAACTTAAAATGAGTCTCCAATGAAGTGTGGCTAAAAAAACATTTTAGCTTATTGATTTAAAAAAATATATATCGAATAGCAAAATGAAGGTCTTATCTCGTTAACAGCATGCTTATCACTTGTAAAGCCAAATGTGGCAAAGCACGTATGACTTAAATCATTTTAGCACTGTGTCGATTGTTTGCTCGGGACTCCCTCTTAGGTCTGTGCTATTAATAACTCTGAGCTCCGGGTCTGGATCAGAGATGGAGGCGGGGCCAGAGGAACATTCTCTCTTCAGAGCAGGAATCAAAACAAGAGAGGGACACGCCTTCTTCATGGTGTACCTCTGCTGTCAAGACTGCCTGCACAAATCTGGAGGATGATGATCGAACTGTAACATCTGCATCCCCCGTGCATTCCGATTCGCATTGGATTCGTCAAGCACCCTCGACATGATATCCGCACAAATTCTCGGTGGCGGTCGCTGACAGGCTGCATTCATACTGAGCGCACCATCATGCCCAACCAAAAAAGCAACAAGGGGAAGAGAAATAAACGCACG
>NW_015780684.1:0-1110 GCF_001515625.1 Sinocyclocheilus rhinocerous | reverse complement strand
AAAAATCAGCCTGTATTTAATCTAGTCTGGATTAAATTTTCTTTTACCTTAATTGTGTTTTGTTCATTGAGTGCATGTGACGCAAGTTGAAAGTTTACTTGGATAATTGAATACACAGCCTTAATTTTTGAACTAAATAAATGCATATTAAACATTTGGGAAGTATTTTTTCCTATATTCATTTTGCTGTCCTAGCTATTCACAAATTCATGGTTGCATTTTATGGTGCGCATTTAGCATTATTGTCCATGACTGTCAGAACAGACCTATATGACCCATTTTTGGGTCACGACCCACCAGTTGAGAAACCACTGGAATTGATAAATCCAGGATTATACAATTGAATACAGCTCTCTTTACAGGAAAGCAAACCCAGTAATTGCTGGTATGATTAAAAATACAATTTTACCAGGTTACATGTTTAAAACACAAATCCCCCTTGAGATTAAGTGTTTGTTTTTGTCTGTGACCAACCTTTAGGCCGGAGGACAAGTTTTCATAGTAGAGATTCATGATGAAAAGTGTGTTTATGTGGTTTAGAAGACGTCTTTACGCACCAGCCTCCACCCTGCATTCCTGCTGACCATCCTCCTGGAAAATGGCATATGGTTTACAAAACATCATTGTGGCTGTGGCAGCAATTACTGTTAATATATGTCAAATGGCTAAAGCAGAGGCTTAGAAGCAGACTGATCACTCCGATAACGCCAACTGTCACTCCGTTAGCCACAGCACAGCCACACTGGAATAATTAGTCCACTCTCTGTGAATAAAACAATATGAAAACAGCCAAATTGACATCCAAAATATGGGCTTTGCCTCACATGACCTGAAAATAGGCTATACCATACAGGCCAAGTACAGAGGCAATATCTTCAAACACAGAACTGCATCAATATTGATTCCCCATATATTCATTTTATATTCATTAAATGAAAATCAAATCGGATACTGCTAGTAATCATAAACTACTCAGAGGCTTTTTATCAGGCAGATAAGCAGAATTAGAGATCAGTTTTTGGTTTTATAACTTATAAAATGAGCATAGATTAGATAACTAAACTAACTTGGGGGGAAAAAAAGGAAATGCAAAAGAAATGAAAAAAAAAA
>NW_015780683.1:0-1110 GCF_001515625.1 Sinocyclocheilus rhinocerous | reverse complement strand
CTGGGTTTGTCCCTTTTTAACCCAGCATTTTTTAGAGTGTACTGTTCAAAAGGCTGGAGTCGGTAAGATTCTAAAATGTTTTTGAAAGAAGTCTCTTTTGCTCACCAAGGATACATTTATTTAAACAAAAATACAGCAAAAACAGTAATAATATACAATATTACTACAATAACTGTTACAATACAATAACTTAATAACAAAAATACAATACAATAGCACAATAACAAAATAACTGTTTGTAATATATTGTAAAATTGTCATTTTAAAATTTAATTTATTCCTTTAATAATATTAATAAAAGTATGCATTAATATTAATCAATAAAAATAACTAAATACAAATTGACATAAAAATAGCAATCAATATAAATTAATAAAACAACAAAAAAATTATTTAACAGTACAAAAAATCTTAATGGTCAAAATAAAATCTTTCTTCACCCCATACATCTTGTTGTTTGCAATTAAACTGTTTGGTTTTTCAGCCACTGCCACACTAACTAGGACATACTCCTTCCTATGCTCTGGTTGACAGGAAGAACATCCATTCTGACCCTGACCTCTGCTTTCCATCCAGTCCACATGACTGAGCCACGCAGCAACGTTGAACGGCAGACCAACACCTGTGTTCTCAGTTAAAACAAGGTAAACCCTAATTGCATCATATTTTATTAGCAGAGCCACACATTTTCTGCATTTACAAGCCACTCAATTACCCTGGCAGGAAACCCTGTGGTCTGTGGCGGGCTCCTTTGCAAATCGGATGGCTTACAGCTGGACAGGGCCTGAGGATGTTATTTACATGTGCTCAGCTTATGGTTGTGAACTAGACTTGTCTAACTTTTAATTCTTTATTGCTTCATGTAGATGTCATCAGCCAATGAGAATGGAGTCAGTGGGTCTAGCAATAACAGTAGAGAGAAAACATACAAAAAGGTAAATTGTTTTGCATGAATATTTTCTTTATATCTACCATAGCATCATTATAAAATATGACCTTTTTGTTTTTTAAAACCGTTTTGGAGTCATCTACGACTGTTTCATGTGTTTCATGTGCATGTGTGTATGGGTCAAAGACGAAAAAGGGTTTAAGCATAAAAACAATTAAGTG
>NW_015780682.1:0-1110 GCF_001515625.1 Sinocyclocheilus rhinocerous | reverse complement strand
GCAGACATCTGGCCCACACCCTGGATGAAACCTGCCTCCTGCTTCTCATATGTGTGTGAGATGTGGCACTGAAAAACCAAGTCAAATAAAGAAAAGTCTCCCACACACACAGCACTCACCAAATTCACACTTCTGCAATTTGTGGGGATGGGGTGATGATGACCTGCTATTGGTGAATATGATCTGCTATTCTGATTATCAGTCCAGTAATATGTACATCTCGTTCTCTAAAGATCATGAAAAGAGACACACCCTACACTATAGTAGTAAATGCTAATGTTATAGTACACAGATGATCAACACAACATAAAAATACACAAATTACATATACACCCGGCCTGGCCTGCAAGTAGGAGTTAAAGTGCCTGGATAATACCAGCCTGAATCCCTGTTTTCAACCTCAATGAAGGTCAGACCGCCTTAACCAAAAGGTGCCACATGGTACAACCCAAACATGATTCATGCTCAAGAAAAGTCTTTTAAAATGGACTTCAATGCACTTAGAAGGCAGGACAGTTCACCCCAAAATTAACATTGTTTCACCATTTATTCACCCCCATGTTGTTCCAACCCTGTACTTCAGGCACATGATTTCAGGCAAAATTCTGTTTTCCACTGAAGAAGAATGGAAAGGTGATATTTTTGGGAGAACTATTTATTTACAGGGTCATGCATTTAGCATTTTATGTTTGTTTTTTGGGACTTGTATTCATTGAAAACTGGTTGATGCAAATCTGAAATAATGTCAAACTGGGACCTATAAGCTGTGACATCCTCCAAATCATAATGTACTAAAACTGATGATGACCAGGCAGTTCCTCTAATAAATATCTACAGAAATCTAAAGACAAAAGCTTCTGTGATTAGACTGATAGCTGAGTGACCTGTATGGATGAATACAGAGTAAATCTGCCCCAATCTTAAAATCCCCAGGTGTTTGGAGCTTAATTCAGTCAGACTAAAGAGCATGTAGGCTACCCAAACACAAGCCAACAAAAGTATCCAAGGCTCAGCAAGACAAAACCATGAGGGAGAGATGAATGTTGCTGCCTGACTTCCAGTCTCTTTGAGTGTCTGCTCAGCATCCTTCAGCAGGACTCAAATGCTTTC
>NW_015780681.1:0-1110 GCF_001515625.1 Sinocyclocheilus rhinocerous | reverse complement strand
CCCCTCCTCCATAAGTTGGAAAAAGAGATATTGCCACCCAAAATTCATGCTATTGGCTGAGCTATTGGCATTTTATTTATTGTCTCTGCATATTAAAGGAGAAATTATTTTAACGTCTACACTCTAACACTAATAAATTATACTGAAAATATAATTTGTAATGTATTTGCATTTTGTTTTCCTTGGTAAAATCTTTTTTTCATGATCTTCTTATCTCAGGGAGGAAGTGCAAGACTTTCTTCATGAAATCTACTTCCTCCCTGACCACCCAGAACTGAAAAGCATTCACAAGGTCCTTCAAGATTACCGTAAGGTACAGCCTAAATAAACCAATCATCTCATCAAAGTACAAAAAAAAAGCAATGTAAAAGTCAGTTCAACAAAATTAAATATATTTTTTTAATTATGGTCCTACACATTTCTTCAACAACAGCAAACCTCAAAGAGCACTGACATGCAGGCAGCGCTGCAGCTCTCCATGCGGGCCATCCAGCATGAGAATGTGGACGTACGCATCCATGCACTCACCAGCCTGAAGGAGATGATATACAAGAACCAGGTCAGACTCACTCTTAATAAATAAGAAGCTTGAATGCAGATACACGTATAGGTATCTTTATTTTAAGGAGGCTTAAAATAAAACACATCAAGGGCCTGAAAGGTTGATATACAGTATATTTGTTTGTTCTACAGGATGCTCTGTTAAAGCATGTCTTGGACAGTGAGATGGTAGAGCCAGTGATCTCTCAGTTAGTGACAGTGTTGCTCCGGGGCTGCCAGGACGTCAATCCTGAAACCAGGCTTTTGTGTGGGGAATGCCTGGGGGAGTTGGGAGCCATTGATCCCGGTCGACTTGATTTGTCACGCGCTGACACTCAGGGAGCTGGCTCGACATTTGTGGTAAGACATTCCTCAGACAGTTTTGTTCCTGTATGTGCCAAGCAGAATCATGAAGATCGTGTTTTAAGTGTGTAGCTTTGCATTTTAGGCATTCTGAGTGTTAAGCACGGAATAAAGAGAATATCTTTATGCTTTTAGAGTGGGATCGACGATCCAAACTTTGCATATGAACTACTGACAGAGCTGACCAGAGCCTTTCTAGCCTATGCA
>NW_015780680.1:0-1110 GCF_001515625.1 Sinocyclocheilus rhinocerous | reverse complement strand
TATTATACTTATTTTATTTTTTTAACAATCGAATGAATCAAACTAAAGATGTTAGGCTCTCTTATTTTCAGCAGCAAAGAAGTCACTGCCAGCTGGCCCGTGACGTATACAGGAGACCCGCCTCGCGTCAAAAATGGAAAACCTCTCTTTCCTAGCTCATTTCAAACTACATCTTCTCATGCATGACGCAAGATGTTAATTTATTGCTTTATACCTGTTTTATTGTAGACTACGTATGATTAAATGTGATTAAACTGGATGTAATGACCACAGCAGCTGGCTAAATTAGCCAGGCTAGTTTCCAACGTCACTCATGGGGTCATAACTAGCAATATGACGTGAAAATGCAAAAACACCTTCATCGTCATTTACGCTATATTAAGAGCTATATTCCAAAGTGTATATATATATATATATAAACCGCAAAATAAATTGATACAGAAAGGCCTTAAAGACGCCGGGAGTAGATTAGCTGAAGCTACAGACAGTCGGACTTACCTTAGTCCGGATCAGGTTCGGGTCCCAGCGCGGTCTGAGCTCTTTGATCAGCTTCATCGCCCCCTCCGTCACATTGTGCTCGTCCACGAAGATCGGGAATTTTCTGATCGCCGGTGACCCCACCGGCACGTGGATCTCCGTCTCCATCATATGATTTATCTGTGTATTAACGCCCGACATTAAAGTTTCTGGATCTATGAGTATTCACTATGTGTCTTACGTATTCTGGGGGTCTGAAGGTTTTTATTTGAATATGCAGTGAAGGTCCAGTCCGGTTTGGTATGTGCAGAGAAAAGAGGAGCGGCTCATGTGCCGGTACCGTCGGTTTCTGTCATCATCATCACGGCAGGAAAAAACGGCGCTTCTTCCTTCTACAGGCACCGCCCACAAGAAATCATCCGATGACGGAGGCCTAGCTCCTGAATATTAACGAGGTCAGGATGACGGGGCGTCGTCTACGGCGAAGGATTGGCTTATTAATATTTATTAGGTCAAGTGACGTTACTGTTGTAAGGACTTGGCTCATGAATATTAAGAATTAAGCCTTCGCCATAGTAAGTTTCGTGAATAACCTTGCTCTGTCTTTTGAAATACAAATATGCTCATTATTTC
>NW_015780679.1:0-1110 GCF_001515625.1 Sinocyclocheilus rhinocerous | reverse complement strand
CAAATGTGGCTCTCAAAGGGCTCTCTGTAAAACACACACACGCACCGTGCATCAAAGGGAACACTGATACGCCACAGCATGCTATTTTGTTTTGTCTCTGTGAGGTGGTCCTCCCAATTTCCTCTTGCACGGCACTTTGATGTCCAAACAGCACGAAATGCGCTGTGACACGGCTTAGGCAAAGGCAGGAATAAATTTCCCAGAAGTTGTGCAATTCATAAATAGATAAACTTTGGGAGGGGTAATGTGGGTATATAGGGCAAAACTACATTAGCGAAGTGGAATTTCTTTCCTTCGTGATCTTTGAGCCACAGTTCAGTTCCTCACTCACGATCAGGATGCATCTGTCTCTGCTTGAAGGTTTAATCAAAGCCAGTGGACACCATGGCACATTTGGTTTTCATCAGCTATCCTCTTCTGTGGCTTAGGCAGTGGATGCTGGAGTAACATTGTCCTCCCATCCTCTCCTCTGCCTCATGGGCCACACAAACACTGATGGAGAGAGTGAGACCACAGCAAAAAAAATCACAAAATCCATAAGTCCTATAAGGTAATATGGTGGAAATCTGGTGCAAAGCAATTTAGAGTCTTTTTTTCACCAGCTGCTTTGGACAGTTACTTAGGAGGGGGAGGCTCACAGATAAAAATCACTAAGACATGCAAGACTTTTATCTTGAAAATAAGTTAGCAGAACATCATTGAAGAGCTGACACAGACAGAGACTGGGATATTTATCAGTGTTCTGTTCTAGTACATTAAATGAAATTATTTGGGGGAAAAAAATCAGAAAAGGTAGAAATATGAAGGCCTGCGCGGTTTGTGTAAGGTTTGGTTAAGGTTAAAGTCTCCACATATCTCTCTACTTTCTGGAGGAATTCAAGACCACACACTTGTGTTGACATATAAGCAGTACATTCTGTGTTAAATAACTTTTACACCTTCAGATAAAAAAAACAAGATGACCATGTTTGACAGTTTTTAAATTTAGAGGATTGAGTGAAAACGGTCCAAAGTGTCTACAGCAGCAAATCCTCTGTGCTGGAAAGTTTATGTTAAAAATGGAGAAAGAGTGATGAATGAGCTGAAGATGGCATTCTTTCTATGTTAGCT
>NW_015780678.1:0-1110 GCF_001515625.1 Sinocyclocheilus rhinocerous | reverse complement strand
GAAACCTCTTCTGTCATCCACAGAGTCCTCTGAATATAACTTTTAACTTATCTTATTCTTGCTGAAGTTTCATCAAGGTCAGTCGTCATCTTGTTGGAATGATTTTGTTCTAATCCTTTCTTCTTAAGTCAGCCTCAGCTGAAGCTCTTACAGAAGCGTCTGAGATGTGCGGTGGTGCCATTTCTGAGGTCATCTCTTTCTCTGTGTTCAATTTTATCTCAGTCTGTTAGTCTTTGTTCATATAAGCGACAGTGCTTAGTACATCTGAAAGCTTACATTAGATAATGTATCTTGAAACAGCGAAAGTGTCAAATCTGAACAAATTATGACAGTTGATTTAACCAACCAACGATCTAGGAGTTCAGATTGAGTCTTGAGTAGGCTCTTTTTAGATTTTGTTCATATTTAGCAGTGCTATTATGTAAATATTGTATTTTATTAATATTTAAAGACATTTTATATATATATATATATAATTTAATCATCTGTGCTAAAAATGAGCTTTTGAAGCTAAAAAAATGCAACATCCTTTCCATAATGTGTTGCATGGAAGCCCTTTTGTTTTATAAGCTGCCAACAGAAGCACAGCTCACACAGAAGTCTTGTGGCTATACGTTTCATACAGTGTGTATTGTATTGCTTATCCCGGTGCAATATTTAGATTTCCAGTATAACTGAATTATAAATTGGAGTGCATTTCAAAATGATTAACTTTTAACTAAAAAAACTTATTTGAACTTAAGTTCTAACCCCAAAATATTCCTGCAAACCAAGGAAGGATGCTTTCCCTGTTGTTTCAAATCATATATTAATGCCATTTTCCCCTCCTTCCCCAGTTAGGCATGTTTTTACTTTGTGTTTAATGTATGTACATTTTAAAGCTCTTGGATTTTGGGAACTTTTTGATGGTTGCGGTTCGGTGTCCTCAAGCGACATCAGGGCTAAATTAAAACCTTGTCAGCAAAGGAAAGAAATCAGTGCTGGGTTGTTTTTAGTTTAGTTTCTCCAGCTCAGGAGCAGAGGTTACATGCTATTTTTTTTTTTTGAAGTTTAATAGCCTGTAGTCTTGGACTCCGAGATTACAAATACCCACAGCAGAATCAATAGTCC
>NW_015780677.1:0-1110 GCF_001515625.1 Sinocyclocheilus rhinocerous | reverse complement strand
TCAGAAATCATAATAATATGCTGCTTTGCTGCTCAAGAAACATTTAGAAGAAGAGAGTTCAAAAGAACATAATATTTGAAATATGTCTTTTGTAATATTATAAATATCTTTAAATTGATCAATGCATCCTTGCTGAATAAAAGTATTAAATTTCTCACAAACACATAATTAAAACATGATTTCAGATGTTTCTATGGTAGTTTACTCTGAGTAGAATAAGGTTTTGTGACGTAGTATCAGCTTGTGTGTGTCAAATCCTCATGTATCCTCAGAGATGGAGCTGTATTCTGGTAGATGGTTTCATTGTATCCAGCCTGGACCAGCGCCAGAAGAACTTTTGTAAAAGTGAGATAAGCAGCCGTTTCTGTTGTCTTATGGTTGGCAGGATTACATGAACTTTCACTCAGAGCTTTATTTAGATATCCGCAGTCAGCCGTACAAAGACAGATATCAGTAATGACTTTGACATCATCTGTTGTTTCTTCTGTGTTTGTCTTTATCACCAGAGTAGCTTGGATTTGAAATGTCCAGACTGAAAGACGACTAACTCATTGTCATTTGACTGTGTGAGCACAGCCTCTAGTGGACTGTTTCCTCCTTCCAACCAGAGATATTCTTGTAAAGCGTAGTAAACCATACAGGTTTCCAGATGTCTGTGTGCGTCACTGTCTGAACTAATGAAGCCTTTTCTCTTAGTGTGTGGCACTTTGCCCTTGACCTTGTCTCCGAATCTGTGTTTGTGTGTTGAGGTGCTGACGTGAGTCGCAAAACAAAGGAAACCTGTGAGTGTCTAACAACTTCCACTTTCCTCCATTCCCAGCATTCCTCAACAGGAAGGAATGATCTGCCAGGGCCTGGGTTTCCCCAGCAGTGTCAGTCTGAGTGTGTGCACTGCCATTAACATTCATACTGCATTATTTTCCCTGATTCAAGTGGTGTGAACTCTTAGACACCAACTGGACTTGACATCACAAGCTGAAGAACGTAGAGAACAAGTCATTTTTACTGCTTAATTGCAGTGAAGAGGAAGTTTTGAGTTTTGAAACTTACAGTATGTTTTTGTAGTACAATGAACTGTCGAAAAATAGAGAAGTAGCGGCATAGCTTTTT
>NW_015780676.1:0-1110 GCF_001515625.1 Sinocyclocheilus rhinocerous | reverse complement strand
AAAAGGCATTATAACCCTGTAAATACTGACATAAGAAATACATAAACTGAAATATAAGTTTATTTGACTTCTAGAAAATCTTTAAAAATTGTATCTTGTTTGATATATCAGGCTTTAATAGCTCATATAACATATAGGAGAATATTGAGCTCAAACTCGAGAAAGAAAAAAGTTTTATTTAGAGACTCAAACTGAGCAATAATTGCAAAATATGCAATTCCAGGCAGTTTCTGACATTTTTATGGTTAAAAATTAAGGTAAAATTCTGATAGCTTGTAATATAAATCAATGAGATCTTTGAACAGTTTAGCAGGCTACTTACTTAAAATGCATATAAACATCAGTTGTCACTCTATATCTCCTAATAAAATGTCTTAGTAAAATGGTAGTTAAATGCTTAGTTTTATGATCAAAGCTCTGTAGCTTTTATTTTGGGGCAAAACATATAATGCCATCCAATATCATGATGATTGAGAAATGTAAAAATAAACATACCTCAAAAGTCTGATGCATTATATTTGATACTCACATTTTAACACAATATTAAAAAAAAAAAAAAATGTATAGATAATGAAGTATACCTAAGTTGCTTCAGTCTAGTAAGTGTTGATCTTGGAATATTACTAACAATTTAAAAGTTCTTATGTTTTCTTAATAAAAATCATTAAAGATTTCACAGCGAAAATACATTTTTAAAAGGAGGACATTTTAAAAATTATTTTAAAAGGCCTTTTACTTACTAAAACAAGCGTAAACCAATCAGAGGGTAGACGGAATGTAGTAGATTGCTTACAGGTTTTTCAGCAACGTTTTGATCAAGTATATAATCTAGAGACCTTATAAATTTGTGTATGAGATATATTAAAGTATGGCTTTATAGGGTTAAGTGTGTGAGTGATGTGACTCTATAATAAACCTAATTTGCATAGAAAGAAACGGTGTTTGGCCAAAAAAATGACTTAATTTAAAAACTATGCAGCACTATGAATGAACATTTGGTTAAGTTGGACTGCAGCAGGCTCGGTTCTACGGTGGTGCTAGAGAGTGCTAAGCACCCCCAAACGGAATCAATAGCACCCTCAGTTAAAGCTGTAATAATGGCATTTCATT
>NW_015780675.1:0-1110 GCF_001515625.1 Sinocyclocheilus rhinocerous | reverse complement strand
AAAACAGCAGAATGAAACCGTGTTATCACAGCTCTCCTGATGGATAAAACACGAGACAAACATGGTGATTCTTGGGTCGCTAAAGACTGGTTTTAGAAGCTGTAACTTATATTATTAAGTTATTATATACAATATTACATGTTAATGAGAATATAATCCACATTAACATAATACAATTGTTTTAGTTATTGTGGTTTTACAGTACTGTGATTATTTGGAATTCATGTAAATAGAATTATGTCAAAGTAAAGGGTTAAAAAAAATGTTGGAGACTAACTAACTAAAATAGTTACGGTACTGGTACTTTTCCTGGTTTTCCAGCTATTTCATCCAACAAATATCATTGCTGCATCTCAAATTATTACATCACTATTGTCATATTATGTTATGCATTTTTTTTATTTGTATATTATGTAGCTTTAGGTTTGAGATGTGGGAACAATCAAACAGAATTTAAATATTTTCTTTCCTCAAGCAGTGTTGAAATTAAGTTAATTTCAGCAATTATAGAATTTTGATTCATTTTTGCAATTTTTTTTTCTTTATTTCAGATTCCTATTTTTTGTGGGGCTAGATTATTACTGTTTTTTTGTTTTTTTTTAAGAAACAGATAGTTATGACTTTAAATTCTGGTTCAGTAAAACATGCTCTAGGCCGATACCTGTGATAGTCATGCTATAAAAATGTACCAAGTTGATTGGCAAGTGAAAAACTGGCTATATTACTTTCTGGAATAATTGTTTATTAGTAGTAGTAGTAGTAGTATAGTAGTACTAAAACTGTAAGTAGTAGTACAATTTTAGCATATTAATTATATTTGAACTACTTCAATATGGAAAGCTTGTATTTTGGCAAAAAGTTTCACAGTAGCTTCTGCAACACTGGTGCACACTGAGCATATGTAATGACATAGCTATCATTCATATGTAAGATAATCAGACACTAAATCTGATCATCACTTTAGATCATCAGTTGAGAAATGAATGCAGACATTTGTTTGTCTAAACTGTGTGCTTTTATTGTTGGAATATGTGAATGCAGGCATTAGAGCATGTTTTTTAAGTGCTGAAATGTGAGTGTCTGTTTATAGGAGTGTGTGTGTGTGTGTGT
>NW_015780674.1:0-1109 GCF_001515625.1 Sinocyclocheilus rhinocerous | reverse complement strand
ATAAATAAATAAATAAATAAATAAATACACAAACAAAGATTTTAAGGCTCATTCAAAGCAAGACAAAATAATAATAATAGTAATAATAATAATAATAAGAAGAAGAAGACGAAGACGAAGAAGAATACGAAGAAGAAAATAAAAAACCTAAACAAAATGAAACTGTAAAAAAAAGAGAAAAATTTCACGTTGACATTCGACGTGCACAGGTTGTGAATTTCACTGCACCGCTTTCCTGTGACGCATGAAGAAATTCATGTCGTATTTTGTCAATGGATTATTTCAAAGGGAATAAACGTCATGATGAATTTTCCTTGGATCTGAAGGTGCTTTTATAGCGGCTATTTAATGATGCCAGTAAGTTATCGCTGAAGTGCCAGGTACAGTGTAAAATGCTCACATGAGCTGCCCAAGGCGCCTCAGCAGTTTTTCCCCTCCGTTAATGAGGTTCAAAATGAACAACTCGCCACTTAATTGAACTTTGCATTTTGCTGGAGTTCAAACAATGGATTCACTCTGCTTTTCATTTTAGCTGCACCAAAAGAAGAAGAAAAAAAACCCATGAACAGGCATCGCAAGTGGAACGCCGAGTGTTTTAACAGGGTTTATAATGAGACTGTGCCACACTTAGTGTAAGCACACAAATTCAGGGATCATCTAAAGGAAAACATGTATCACTTTTATAAGATTGTAAGTCTGTTGCTGTTTCACTATGCAAGGCTTTCACTACACACTAGTTTATTACTCACTTTATATTAATTGAACATAAAACAAGATGTTTTAATATATTATTAATTGATTTATAATAAACATTTTAATTGGGAGGCTTTTAACAGCAAATATTAACAACCATGTAAAGCCTGACATATGAAATAATATTTATTGATTTATTTATTGATTGATTGATTCATTTATTCATTCATTCATTCATTTTTTATGGAACCTACTGAGTGGCTAAATGAATAACATATTTGTTTCTGTTGAATATCATATTTGATATATCAGACTTTTATAGCTCATATTTTAAGACCCAAACTGAGCAAAAGTCATAATTTTACGTGATTACAACTAGTGTTGTCACGGTACCAAAATTTCAGTATTCGGTACCA
>NW_015780673.1:0-1109 GCF_001515625.1 Sinocyclocheilus rhinocerous | reverse complement strand
CATTACAATAGTCCAGTCTAGAGGTCATGAATGCATGAACTAACTAGTTCTCACTTTCTTATTTTTGTCTTTTATTCTCAGGAGGTTTTTGACAGACTTTACCTGATCTACACGGTGGGCTACTCCATCTCTCTGGGATCACTTATGGTGGCGACAGTCATCCTAGGATACTTTCGGTGAGAAAAACCCACCTCCTTGTTTTCACAGAAAGGATTGACGAAACCCTTCACAATGAAGAATCTAAAAAAGCCATTTTAAGGGCTCTTTCCTCAGTCTGGAGGCTGTGCAGAAATGATATTGCCTGGACAAAAATATCATATCAAACAAGACATGTATGCATAAACTATTCTGGCATTGTCTGTTTTATTCTAATTTTTCATTTTGTATTTTATTTTTGATCCATAGAGTTCTTGCATAAAACGTGCCAACAGCATGTAGCATGTCTGCAAGCTTTTAACACTACAAGTGTTGCATAACACAACTATGCTGCAGAAAATTAAGCGATTTACGGCCATAAATTATACATTTTCCAAACAAAGGCTGAGTAGTACTTTTTTGTTGATTTGTAAAACAGTTAGCTATGGAAGAAGTCCGAATTGCGAGATATAAACTCACAACTGTGAGATTTGGTCAGAATTGTGTATTTATATCTTGCGATTCTGACTGTATTTCTCGCAATTGTGAGTTTATATCTTGCAATTCTAACTTTATTCTCACAATTCTGACTTTTTTCTTGCAATTGCGAGTTTATATCACGCAGTTCTGAGAAAAAGTCAGAATTGCGAGATGTAAGCTTGCAATTGCGATAAAGTCAGAATTGTGAGATAAAATGTCACAATTGTCTTTTTTTTGTTTTTATTCAGTGACGGAAACAGACTTCCATAACTCGATGATAAATAGAGCTACAGTGCATACAGTTTAGCATGTGACATGGAGCAGAGGTTCAGTGCCAAAACTCTTCTTGCAGTGTTGCTTTTCCTTCACAGCATTTGCTGCTTAATTATTGCAACCTGTCAATATGGGCAAAGAAATTAGCATTGCTTAAACACCACAAATGTGTGAAATTGGTCTTAATCAGGGCTCTTCTACAATCTAAATACAACATACAT
>NW_015780672.1:0-1109 GCF_001515625.1 Sinocyclocheilus rhinocerous | reverse complement strand
TAAGTGCACACACACACCGTGAACACACACCCGGAGCAGTGGGCATAACCTTTGGGTTACGAGTCCGACTCTCTAACCATTAGGCCAAGACTTCCCAGATGTAGAATTTAACAACAATAGCCAATATAGCCTGTGCAACAGAGGTGTGGTATTCCCATCTTTCTCCATTTGGGCCTTTTGATTAACGGCATGTTAAGTAGTAATGTAACAGGGAAAATATTGTGTCCATTTGTGAAATAATATCCATGTCTATTTTGAAATATGTAGGTCTTTATCCTGAAATCCCTGAAGGCGCAGAGCTGGACTTTTCTGCCCTAAAAGAGGAGGTAAAGCAATATGTAACTAACATGCCTTAATGATCCTCTTTTTGCTAAAAGTCTTATTTGTCTATTCAAGTATTCTTCAGTTGCTATGAATAAAAACATATGCCAAATGTATTCAAACAAGCTCTGTTTTGTGTTTAGTGGTATAGAAAGTTTGTTTTAAGTTGTTATATTTCATTGTCTTTAGGGGGAGTGGCTTCTTCTCTTCAATTACCTCATTCCATTCTCTGAGCTGCAGGACCAATCAGGACAGATCCTATGGCACGAAGGGGGTACAGCCAGAGTTAATTTAAGGACTGAACAGGTACTTAAAAAAAAAAAAAAGTTTTGTTTTGTCAGATGGACTTTGTGATGTGGTTTTGATTTTAAGGCAATTCCTAGTAATCTCAGCCAGTCAAATCTCTTCTTCTATCTGCTGTCTTGGCTTCATTAATACAGCCATCCATTACTGAAATGTGTGTGTTTTGTTTGTCTTGTCAGGTGTGCAGATTCTTGGTGTCTCTCAGTAAAGATTTTAGCTCCTACTACAACAGAGTCCACGTCCTTGGGGTAAGACATTATGCATCTGTGTGGTTGTTCATGAATCAGTGATTTAATGTGCATTAACAGTAATTTATGTAATTAAACATGTTCAGGGCCATTAACTTTCTGATCCTTCTCTTTCTTTCTTTCTTTCTCTCTCTCTCTTTAGGAGCCCCTGCCTCATCTTTTTAATCAGATGTTTTGTCGTTTATTGTTGCTGAGAGCATTAAGAGAACTTTACCACAGCGCCCTGGACTCCCTTAA
>NW_015780671.1:0-1110 GCF_001515625.1 Sinocyclocheilus rhinocerous | reverse complement strand
TAATCTGAAGCACAAGCTGGTCCTTTGGCGAGTTCTCCAGAATAGACACTGTGTACTCATCCTGGTCGAATTGCGGTGGGTTGTCATTCACATCTTCAATGGTAATGAATACCATGGCGCTAGCCGTCTTACTGGCATCATCCTGCTGAGCTGCCTGTTTTCAAAGAGAAAATATGAATAATAAAAAATGCTAAAAAACATCAGCCTAATGGTTTCCATTAATGCTTAAAGAAACTGAAACCTGTATGTAAACAGTAATCTGGTCAGATTTCTCTCGGTCGAGTGCCGATGTCACAGAGATGACCCCACTGTTTCCATCAATTTCAAAATTGCTCTGATATTCATTTGGAAGAACTGAAACAGAAATGTGGATATATTGTTAGTATCAGAAACTTATTAGGGGTGTAAAGTACTATTCTTCATTATTATGCATGAGTATTGTTTAGTATACTTTCTTTACATCCCTCAAATATGATCAGATTTAAAAGAATACCTAGCTCTCCCACTTTTATCAAGAAAGTATATTTGGAAACAGGTGGAGGAGGTGGTTTAGATTAGAACGCATGTCATGCATGTGCGTTCTGTTAACAGTACCTGCTATTATGCTGTAAACTACTGGCTCGTCGATGCCCGTGTCGCCATCTCGAGCTTTTATGGCCACAGGAGTGACGTCTGACAATGGTCCTGTCTGTGCATGGACAGAAAAGACAAAGGGTTTTATTTGTGTGGTCAGACATGTGTTTAAAGCATTAATCTTTTACCTGATTTTCCTCAATGGGTGCTTCATAGCGACTGTGATCAAAATAAGGGTTTAGGTTGTCAAAATCTTCAACAGTTATTGTAACTGTTGCAGTGTCACTGTACCCTCCTACATTCTGCAAAGAAACAGTGTTGTGTTACTACTTTAAAATGATAGTTCATATGAAACTATCTCCACTCCACTTTCACTCTATGGAAAAAAGCAGCTTGGACATTCTGCTAAACATCTACTTTTGTGTTCCACGAGTGAGTATATGATAATAGAGTTTCCATTTGTGTGTGAACTATTCCTTTACTGTAAAGAACAGACTGCTAAATCTAAGTAGTGACATGGATGCAGGACTGGTAGGA
>NW_015780670.1:0-1108 GCF_001515625.1 Sinocyclocheilus rhinocerous | reverse complement strand
AACTTGTAAAAGTGCATGTAGCATCCTATGACCCCTTTAAAATATCTAAAAAAAAACTCCTAAAACAAGCAAAATGAAATAAGCAAAACTGCACAGAAGATATTAAAAGTAACTTTCAGAGAATATGCCTTGAATGAAGTTTATTTTACTAGATCCACTAGCAAGTTGTTTTCTTGTTTAAAAACTTCTTTTAAGACAATAATAGCTTGTTTTATATATGTTTTTATATTTTTAATGGGGGAAAAAAAGACTAAATCTGGTTGCATTCATTCTTTGCAGTCTAGCTTGTAACTGAATAGTAGTATAGATGGTTCATATTATTCCACGGACGGACGGAGGGATTTTTGCTGATTTGTCTTTCTGATTCATCAGCACTTACGGTCTGTGGATTCATCTTTCCAGTCATGAGGTCCAGCAGGTCCGAGTCGGCCATGGCAATGGTGCAGTCTGCTTTCTTTTCTGAGAAAGAAAAAGCCAAAACATTTATAAGGAATGGGATCCAGGCCGACACAGCAGCTCAAAACTCGTTGGTTTGGTGCGTTTAGCTCTTGTTACACAATGAATGAGAATCCGGCACGCGTGAGCAGCTTTGATTCTGGTCATTAGGCCACATACACACACACACTCTCTCTCGCTTGCTTTCATTTCCTCTCATCCTCCACACAAATCTCCTGGACTCACACACACACACACACACCAGTGAATATCTGTGACGTCACACACCCACACATCATTAAAACAGATGAGGAAGGTGAGGAAGAACACAAGCGCTTGCACTACCGGAGCACTACTTCGTTCACAGTAAGACCTGCGTCGCAGTAGCCTGCTCTCGATAATGGCTGCAGATGATGCGCGAGGAAGAAGAATTGTTGAATAAAGTCGTTATTTTAGGTTTTTTTTGTGCACAAAAAGTATTCTCATAGTTTCATAAAATTACGGTTTAACCACTAATGTCACCTGTAACTATTTTAGCGATGTCCTTACTACGTTTCTGGGTCAAAAACATTTCAGTTGCATTGCTGTCTATGGGAGGATCAGAAAGCTCTCGGATTTCATCAAAAATATCTTATTTGTGTTCCAAAGAAGAACAAAGGTCTTACTGGTTAGG
>NW_015780669.1:0-1109 GCF_001515625.1 Sinocyclocheilus rhinocerous | reverse complement strand
CGTGTAAACAAGCAAGAATGTGTTACAATCAGCATAGTTTTGTGTGCATGTGTCTGACAGGAAGAATAACTCAAAAGCATATAATCCTCACCACAGGTTCTTCACTTCGTGCGTTATTTAGGCTGTTAGCATTGCTAAATTTAATTCCCAGACTCAAAGCACCAAGTAGGTTGAACAAAGGTTGAAGTACAAAGGTGTCACAGATATGATGGAGGGACAGGACGTTTCTGCAGCTGGCTGACTGCTACCTCAGGACCCCCCAAAATATATAACTGCAACCCATAACCAACAACCATGTCATTTTTCTCCACCCTCATTCTGGACAATATTGGAATATCAACTCTAAACTACAGCACCAGGTCAAATGTACCTGATCTAGGCTCTTAAATTTCAGCATATGTCCTTTCTGAAAGAAACACAGAACAAGTGTATAATCACTGCTGATACTGAGCTTCCTGCAGGTCACTGAATGTCTGGAGAGGTTCTCATTCAACAGGGGCATGAAAAAAGGAGGGAAACTGCTGTTGAGGGTCATAATGAACCCTAAGCATATGGAAGGAATAAGGCAGAAAGTAGAAACAGGAGTGAAGGGTGGACTTCAGTGTTTACTTGGTGTGAACCATAGAGGTGCTGAACAGAAGCTTCTGCTTTTTCTTCTTCTTCCCCCCTTTCTCATCTATAAAGTAGAGAGAAGAAATGTCACATGGGTAACAAACATTATGGCAAACCAAAAGCGATTAAAAAAAAACAAAAAAAAGCTTTCATTTATACTTTGTTTCAGAGTGAGATAACTGATGGGAGTGTGGTTTCATTTTAATGAATCGGCAGGTTCAAAGAAACACTTTATTGAATCATGACTAAAAAGTGTTTCCAGAAGTCCCTGTGCGGCATTATGCACTTGTGATTTAAAGTTTTATTATGTGTCATTTCTGTGACAAATACACAGTGCTTTGATTTTCTCTTTAAATTTAACTACGAACTACCATTTAAAAACTTGGGGTCAGACTTTTTTTTTTGGTAAACAATTTAATACTTTCATTCAGCAGTGATGCAATAAATTGATCAAAGTGACAGTAATATTACATACATATATATATATATATATTTTT
>NW_015780668.1:0-1109 GCF_001515625.1 Sinocyclocheilus rhinocerous | reverse complement strand
ATTGGCCATTGCGTTTAAGAAATCAACAGATATGTCTGTGATTGGCTACACTGCTCATCTAAATTGTTCTAGGTTGATCTGTTTTAATATAGAACTTGGTTTATTTCAGTGATAATATGGGTTGTTATTGTTTTGGTGTCTGTTTTTCAGATTATAAAAAGTGTGTGAAAATGAAATGCTCCTTCCCACCCAGTTCTATATTTACACCCACTGAGGCTGCGGCTGTGTGTAGGCCTATTTGACCGTTTAGGAGTGCAACAGAAGACGGATTCAGTTCATAAAACGAAATGAACTGTGATTGGTTATTTTACTTGTTAGTCAGGCATTTTTTTTCTTGTCTAAATTGGCTGATCTTGGCCAGAATAGGTTATATGCCGCAAGTCAATCATCTGGCTATATCATTCCTTTCTGAACATAGCATATCTCTTATTCATAAAGTCCCAGCTGTGCCATTACAAAGTAAATGTTGTTACAATGTTGTGCAAAGGTCACGGGGTGTTTTATCAGGATGTTATGCTTTAAGACTTCACAGGAATGTCCTATGTGAGCTGTATAAGCGCTGCGTTCTGTGTCTCTCTGTATCACAACAAGCTCTCTTTTGTGCAGGAGTAATGAGTTGGGCAGAACCACAGAATCTCCCAACACACCAGCCTTGTGATAATGATTCATTTCAGCAGGAGACATCCCTGTGATCCAGGCAGGCAAGCCAGATTTAACATTGCATGGAAAACTTTTGAGAAATACTCTGGCATGCTCAGATATCATCATCATGAGACAATTTCTGAAAGGTTTATAGGTGAACGTCTCCTATTACACACTGTATGATTACTGCGCTGAATTTTTGTCCATGGTCATTTTCTTAACCAATTAATACCTATTTTGTTCTTGTCAAGTCAAGCCACATTTAGTACTTGTAATACAGTATGTGATACAGATTGTTTCAAAGCAGTTTCACATGAATAAACTGGAAAATAGTGTTAATATTGTAAGTGGCATTATTCAGCTCAGTTTAATTCAGTGTTGTTTTTACAATGTTTGTTGTTCTGGTCTTACATAATTACTTTTAGATTTTACATAGATTAATTTCCACAGTCTGTCATATGAGCATA
>NW_015780667.1:0-1109 GCF_001515625.1 Sinocyclocheilus rhinocerous | reverse complement strand
ACCCTCCTGGACATCGTCAAAGACCCAGTGGTCAGTATTCAGAACCCTTGCGGTTTCTGATATTTGTAATACAAAAATAACAATCAAATTATACTGTAAAAACAGATTTTAGCACTTAAGTGTATTGTATACCGAAGAAATTTTTATTTTTTTTACACATTGCAGTCCAGAACACCTGCCTTAGTTTTTGAACATGTGAACAACACAGACTTTAAGGTAAAAACCTTATTCTCAATCTCCGATAACCTCAAAAACAAAAACCTGTTATATAATTAGTTCCAGCTTTGCTTTGTTTTCTTCAGCAACTGTATCAGACACTGACAGACATTCGCTTATACATGTATGAGATTCTGAAGGTGAGATTGAAAACTCTTTTAAAAATAAATGTTCACCAGAGACTAGCTTATGTTTACAAATGATGGTTTCTAGGGATTTTTAAATGTCTATTTCCCATGAATTAAATAAATAATTAAATGTTTTTTTGGCATTTCTTACAGTTTAGTAAGAACATTTTGGTTAAAGGTTGAATTCAACACTACAATTTGTGTAAAAATTAGAAAACTGCTCATTTACCCCATACTATAATTAGCATTTTACATTTTGAAATATGCAGGAAATCAAACTCAGTCTAGGGCATTAGATACGTACATCAGATTAGAAGTTCTGTATTGTCGATCCTTTTGATTCCTGTAATAGCTGTAGAGGTTTTGATATGATCTCATGTTTCGTATGTCTCTAGGCTTTGGATTTCTGTCACAGTATGGGTATTATGCACAGAGATGTCAAACCACACAACATCATGACTGATCATGAGCACAGAAAGGTAATCAGTCTATTCACATAAGAAACAACAACATTGATTTTTGAGATGAAAGTATGTTGGAAGTATAAAATAATGCTGCATAGTTCTAGGAAAGGAACATTTGTATGTTGGCATAAGACAGCCTTGGAGGTTGGAGGTTTAAAGTTTCATTAAGCCACTGACGTTTGCAGCATGCATACTTCTCATTAGCATTATGTATACAGATAGACAAACAGGCCGATGTCAAATGACTGTTGAATGCTGTCATGTTTCAGTTGCGTCTCATTGACTGGGGACTGGCTGAATT
>NW_015780666.1:0-1109 GCF_001515625.1 Sinocyclocheilus rhinocerous | reverse complement strand
GAAACTATTTTGGGTGAACTATCCCTTTTAAGTCAAATACATATTAACACAAATTATGGCACCATATTCACTGTTCAGGTGTTTAGTGCACTACAAATTCTGCATCTCAACACACATGCGTCGACAAGCACAAACACCTGGATCCAAGTATTTCAGGCTGCTTTTAAACACGCTATAAACACATGCTCACAACATGCCACGTACCCACTGTTAACACACACGCACACACACACTCTGCATGCTTTGCCAGCTACACCTTCACAGAGGAAGAAGAGGGCCATGGCTTTGGTCTCGACACACCCTTATGGTCCACACACTAGGATGGTCCACACCACTCCAAATATTTTCAGTGTTCCTAAAATGCAAAACAGACGTCCTTACCGCACCTCCTGCACGTGCCGAGACAGCCAGAGTCGAGGAATTTGTGTGTGTGCACGCCTTTGCAAAACATGTTAGAGAAATGAGAAAACACAGAGAGCTATGCACTGAAATACAAGAACAGAACAGGAAAAGAAAATGACAGATCATGAAAAATGACAAAGAGGGTGTTTCAAACACGAGAATCTCAGCAAGTTTTCATATTTCACTTATCGTTCCCTAAGATCTACTGCAGCTAAACCTCATTCTTTACACCAGATCCTGAATGCTTTCAATCAGGCACAGGAAATCTTCTCAGTCTTTCAGTGCATTTGTGAATGGATAAGAGTGCCGGCCTTGGCAAAGTCCCTGGCCCATGTTAGCATTTAAGAGGTGAAGCTGCTCTCTTAAAATGGAACAAAACTCTTCTGATGGAGACTGAAAGACCCTTTTAGCTGAGAATGACTTGCAGAGCTGTTATTACAAGATATTTGAAGGTTGTGAGGTTTGGAATTCAATAATGAACATCATGAAAGATCTCTCCATGAATCATGTTTCTGAATTAAAACTAGGGCACCAACACATTAAGCACATTCTTTCCTGCATACACCTAAAAGTGTGATGTGAACCAGAGAACCACATGGAATTATTTCCCTTTCTGGCTTTATGTGGACAAACAGTTTCTCTGCATTGGATGAGTCAGTGTTGCTGTGTTGGGCAAAGTTGAAAGTGCCGCAGAGGTTTAATTATTG
>NW_015780665.1:0-1109 GCF_001515625.1 Sinocyclocheilus rhinocerous | reverse complement strand
GTCTTTTACCGTTAAATTCACGGTCATTTTTTACAGTGTAGAATGATTGGGTTCACATAGCCTACTTGCATAGAGTATGTTTTTCTTATTAAAAAAAAAATTTAAAAAAAATATTTTGCAATTCATTAGATTGACTAAAACAACTACACGTTTCTTTTGTTGTGGGAAATAGCCTTGTGTTTTTAGTTTAGGAGGGGTTTTGTATGAAGAACAGTGCAGCGTTGCATGCTTTACCGTTTATGTAGCGTCTGCATGTGGTCTCACAGACTGCAGAGCAGAAATGAGGCACATTTGCAGCATGCTGGGACTTTCTCTTCACTCAGCATGACAAGGAAATCCTCAACAAACCTCACTCTGTGTTTTTCCCATCCCTCAGGAGAAGCTCTCCAATTAGCAGCGTGTATTCAGTGCTTTACTTGTGACAGGCGAGGAGACGGTAAGCGCTGCAAATCCGCTTCGTTAGCGTTTGCTTCCTCTGGCAGCTGGATTTCATGCGCTGCTTATAACACGACAGCACGTCTGTGCTGAGAGTAAACACTCCATGCTTCCTATGATGAAGAGCAGCAGTGTGAGACCTTCATGAGAGAGAACTCAAGTTCATACTGCATTAAGAGCTCAGTGCTGGGTTCGATAAGAGTCCCAACTAAAACTAACGCTGAAATGAATATTAAAACCATTAAATAAAAATATATATATATATATAATATAAAACTTCTTTTATTTCAGCTACTTGCCAAGGCAACATTTCTCATGTTCATTTAGTTTAACTCGATGTACCATAATAAAAAAATAAAGCTGAAATAAAAATGTAATAAAAAACTATATATACATTTTATTATTTTAGTACTTTTTTATTATTATCATTATTATTTTTTTAACTTGATACTAAAATGGTACTGAAATAAAAACTATAAAGACATATAAAAAACAAACTACTAAAACTTATAAAAACACAACAAAATAAATTCGAAAATTAATCGGTTTAAATGTTAGTAAATTTTTATGATTTTTTTTTTTACTTGATACTAAAATGGTACTAAAATAACTGAAACTGAAAAAAGAATAAAAAACTATACAGACACAAAAACTTCTGAAAATGATTAAAACCT
>NW_015780664.1:0-1109 GCF_001515625.1 Sinocyclocheilus rhinocerous | reverse complement strand
TTACGCGCCGCTGGTAGAAATGCCTTGATGTCGAACTATTTGAAAGTGGACAGTTTGAGATCATTAAGGGGTTGGTAACAGTATGGTGCTGGGCTATAGGCATATGGACGCTTCAAATGAACATGTATGGTTTACAGATTTTGGGAAGGCACACCCTATCAAGATGGTTACTGAGAGCAATATGTGCATGCAGTGCTTCAGCTGCGCAGATAAAACCATGGAAACGTGCTCGCAGAGAGTTTGATTCTCATGACAACGTGCAGATGTTATGATGCCCTGGGTTCCTGTGGCATTCCTAAGATAAGGTGGCCAACACGATCGTCTTTATGATTCATAATTAGTGTCGAGATTGCTTTAATGACCGAGATAAGAGCACAGAATTCAGAGAATCGTCATCTGTGATGGCAGGAATGATAATCACCTGCTTCACATGTGATTCACAGCCAAGTGCATGGAGACATATTGCATTGGCGTGTGCCGTGCCACAATTTGACCTCGATCTGATTGGAAAAAGATAATGGTTTATAAAGAAGCTTACATAAACAGAGATTGACGTGTGGATAATAATCATATATGGCTTACTGCTTGTCAGGTTTTAGTTTTTGGTAACACTTTATATATAAGGCATTATAAAATGTATTTTAATGCATTAATTATGGCTTGTAATGCATTGTATGAATAATTGTAACCACAGTTATAATACATTATAATACGTACCTATACATTGTTACACCATTAGAAAGTAAAATGCATTAAAACACATGACGAGCAACTAATTCCTTCAAATATTATAATGCATTTTAAATGTGGTTACAATTATTTATGAAAATTACAATGCACAATAATATGAATACTTTTATTATGCATTATACATAAAGGCTTCAAGTAAAGAGTCAGAATTTCTTCTGGCTAATAATCGTTTCTGGCTTTCAAAACATGCTCTTAATGCTTAAAGTTTTCGGTAACATTTGAAGCTTTTATATATAATGCTTTATGAAAGTATTTTTTAAGTGCATGTGCACCTTTTAATGAACTGTATGATCTTGTGAATAATTGTAACCATAGTTATAATACATTAAAATACTATAATGCATTAAAACACATAACAA
>NW_015780663.1:0-1108 GCF_001515625.1 Sinocyclocheilus rhinocerous | reverse complement strand
GCGGCATATTCGCCGATACTGATATATCGGCGACAGGCTCATATCTCTCTAATTATTATTATTATAAAATAAAACTGATACAACGCATAATGACACAGTAAGCTTAGTTGTAAAAGTGTCCTCCGTTGATGATTAGTTGCGCTGTATGTGAATGATTCACTAAAATGAACAGAATCATTAGAGACATTCATTTGGGAATCAGACACAGTATGTTGTTCATTCACTAAAACAACAGATTCATTCGTTCGGGTATCGGACTACACTGGTTGTGCTGTAGCATTTGATTAATCAAAAACAGCCATTCGTTTGGGATTCAAACTACTGTCCACTGGTTGCACTGTATGTGTTTGATTCACTAAAAATAACCTGTTCACAAAACTGATTCATTTGGGATTTGAACTACACTGGTTGCGCTGTATGTTGTTTGTTCAATAAAAATAATTGGTTCATAAGAGTCATTTATTCAGGAGTCAAACTGTCACACATGCACGACTGACGTGTTCTATAAATCAAATTATATTCTTGCATAAAACTATAGTGTTAATGTGGTAAATGTCCAACAACATGGCTTGGTACCATTTCGTACTTCTTTGTTAGTCTTGTTCTGCTATACTGTGAGAGCCACATTTCTGAAATGGCAAAAGGACATCCTAACAAGTAGAGGTGCGCATATGTGTGTGTGTGGTGGCAGACTGTCTCATGTAGTCTGATGTGAGAATGTTGAATGTCAGGCGAACACAGAAAACCAATCCAATCTACAAAAGAGCGCACACACACACCTGACAGGTCAAGTGCTCTCTAACCTAATTAGTAATAAATCTTTAGTGGCGACAGTCTGAAATGGCAGAGGCATCTTAAATCACGACACACACTTATCTCAGTCATCCTGACACTCAAACACACACATACACTCCAGGAGCTGCGCTGTTATCAGCCACCGGCTCATAGTCCCCATGCAGGAAATATGAGCTTCACAGCACAATAATAATGATTATTAAACATTTAATAACGCCTCAGAAACTCTCTCTCCAATGTCACTGTTATATGTGTGTGTAAAATGTGTTATTTATTTATATATATATACTGTATATATATATATATATATATA
>NW_015780662.1:0-1109 GCF_001515625.1 Sinocyclocheilus rhinocerous | reverse complement strand
TATATATATACATTCAGCTTAAACAAATACGAGCAGTTTACGGCCAGTAATAAAAATAATTATCATTTAAAGTAATAATTATGAGCCAGTTTCTCGACTGTGTAAACATGTTCTCAGGAGGCCTCTGGAGAAGGCGGCTCTATAGCCGACATGCTGAGAACAACAGCAGAGGAAGCATTGAACCAGACCAACTTTGTGTTTGATGAAAGTTCCGGCATGTACTACGACCACAGCACTGGATTTTACTACGACTCTGTAAGTTGTTCTTCTGTCGGGACGTTTGACTGCTGCTATTTGTGTAATCGGCATGTGTAATCTTAATCGCCTGTGTTAATGTGTTTTTTCCTCTTCCCCCAGTCCAGTCAGCTGTACTATGATGCTAACACAGGCATGTACTATTACTTCGACCCAGAGAGCGGAAAATACCAATTCCACTCTAGGATAGAGGTGCCTACAGCACATCCCGAAGTGGAGCAGACGCCACAGAGGAAGACCAAAGATTGGAAAAACAGGAAGTCGGTGAAGAACACCGATAGAGCTTCCTGTCCCGACGGAGGGGTGAGATGCACACGGACACACATTGTCTTTGCATAGTTTTGTAATCATAGATATTTGTGTTTGTTGGTTGACACTCGGTCTTCCTCAACTTGATTTCCCATTTGAAGTTTCGTTTGTAAACCACTTTAATTTCAGTTTTTCAATTTTACCACCATCTTGAGTCTTAGTTTTCAGTTTGTTTGTTTTTTGTTTTTTTTTTCAATTCAAAAACCTCTTTCTGGCTTCTGGTTCTTGCTCTTGTTGAATTGAGTTTGTGTTCGTGAGGGTCTGTAGAATAATCCAGGGTCTCAGAAAGGGGTCCGTCATTATGGGAAATTTGATGCCTGGTGGAGCTGACCGTGTGCTCTTCCTTTCGCTGTAGGTTCAGGATTTGACTTGCTCATTGGCTCAGTTGAAGATAGACCATTTGAGGCAGGTTGGAGTGAGAGGTACGGTCTTTAATAGCTATAAAGTTACACAGAGTTTTAGTATTTTTCCCCCAAATGGTCGTAACAAGTCATTCAGTGAAATTTTTTTTGTTTGTTTTTTAATTTTGATGTTTTTATTCACTA
>NW_015780661.1:0-1109 GCF_001515625.1 Sinocyclocheilus rhinocerous | reverse complement strand
CCAGGCTGATGCACTTGTGTGAGGCATCACAATCTCTTGCAGGTAAATCCATTAAAGTCCTTAGGAGCTCCGGCACACTGCATCAATTATTAATGACGTGACCATTAAAAACAAACTCTCTCTGCCTCTGTGGGCATCATGACAGTATTTTCAGGTGGAGGCTTTGTAGTTGTCTCCAAACAATTGGTGAACAACATACAATACAAGGATGTATGTATGTGCTTTGGGTTTGTATCTGCTGTATGAACAGCGTATAATCTGGGCTACTGTGGAGAAGCATCTCAGGCAGAGTGAGAGAGAAAGAGCTTTGTTGTGTCTAGTCATCTTATGACCTTATCCATCAGAGTCTGTCCTGATGTGAACACACATGGCAGGATCAGTGCCTAGCAGTTGGATATACTAAGCTAGATGTGTGTGTGGGTGTCAGTGTAGCTTGTTAGAATAGCTTCCTGATGCAAAAAAATAAATAAATAAAATAAAGTGGGATGTGTACAGAATAGCATATTACATATGTGTAAAGTTTACACCCCTATTTATCCCTATGTATCTATCCCTTAATATATAATGCACTGCCTTATTGAGCATCAATGAATGTTTGTACCTTTTGTAACAGTTGTGTCTCAACTGTCCCCAGCGAGAAAAATATAGCCACATATAAATTGCTTGTCACGGAAAAGGAAGTCAAAGGGTATTTAGATGTTATCAAACAGCCTTTTGGATTTGCTATGGTGTCTATCAAACACCACCAAATATAAGAGTTTAGGCCTGTTTACACCAAGAATGATAACTATATTAAGGTCAATACCAATGGACGACAACATTCTTTTTAAAATAAATGCATGCTGCAATTATTTCTGCTGCTTTAAATGCTCAAGCTCTTTACTGTCAGGTGGATTTTGACTGGCTGTCAATGTCTCTGTGGACATCATGAAAGTGATCTCTGATGTCTGTGATGGTCTGAACAGAGATATTAACAGCCGGTCATTCAAATGAAAACATTCACGCATATAACATTTGTCTTAGAGTGAACAGGCCTTCATGCACAACTATCACAAACCATAGTAAGAACCAAGAGGGTGCTAACTTTTGAACTTTGAATTTGGGTGAAT
>NW_015780660.1:0-1109 GCF_001515625.1 Sinocyclocheilus rhinocerous | reverse complement strand
ACAGACGGGGCTCTCTTCTGGACCGGTCTGGAGCAGAGGAGGTTCTGGAGGAGCCGGATCCAGCAGAGAGAGATGCTTGAGAGCCGAGATCTGAGAGCCGCGCTTCGATGAACGACGCGGGACGCTGCTTTTCCTGACCATCCTCTGATGTACACACACAGAAACACATCAAATTCATAATCAAACACTGCGAAAGATTATTCTATTACTTAGTATTTTTGTCTTGTTTTCCATTATACATTTTTTTTTTTTTTAGTCTTGTTTTCTAAAATAAACATCAAAATTAATTGAGTTTATTATGGAAGCGTGTTTCTGTCACGGAAAAAAAAATAAATAAATAAAAAAAGTATTTGCAACTTTTTTTCCCCTTCACAAGTTATGACTTTTTTTCATATATCTTGCAATTCTGGCTTTTATTTAGAATTGTAAGAAACAAGTCTGAACTGTGAGAAAAAGTCACAATTACTTTTTTTTTTAAATGTTTTTTAATCCTGAGGCAGAAACGAGCTTTCAAAGTTTATGCTTAAAACAAGAAAAAATTATATGCATGTAGTAAGACAAACAGTTTTGTTTTCACTTTTTTCTGAAACTTTTCTTCTTGTTTTAGGTATAACTCACTTAATTTTAATACATTTTTCAGAAAGCAAAACACAATATTTTAAGTAATTTCACAACTAACATAACAGTATCTTGATTTAATAATATTGTTTAGATATTTGTGACAGAAAACAAGACAAAAATACTGAAAAAGAACATGTTTTTTTTTTTTTCATTCTATTCTCTGATATATTGGGAACCCCACTTTTAAAAAATCTGTATGTCATAATAAAATCAAGTGCCATTTATTGTAAAGAAAGAAGCAGAAGCAGCACACTTCACCATCACAACATTTGAATATAAGAAGATAAGCTAAAACGATGAAGAAAAGATGATCTGAAGCATTTGATGCATCACACAGACAGACACTTGATCTAATGAGAATATTTGTTACATTTACATGCGTCCAAATACGTTTAATCGTTACTGTAAATAGAAATAGTATGGAAATCAAAATATATAAGCATACTTAATTCAGATATGACATATTATAACCATACAGTAACCCACAT
>NW_015780659.1:0-1079 GCF_001515625.1 Sinocyclocheilus rhinocerous | reverse complement strand
CACTCACACTCACACACACACACACACACACACACACACACACTTCCACATTCAACCCACTACTTGCCTCCTGGGTTCGGACAACCATGAATCTATTCCTCTGTCTCTTTCCATTTTTGAAGGTAGAAGAGTGTAAGTTTACTGCTGAGAACAGGGTGTGTGTAACGTCTGTGTGAGAACGAAAGCGTTTTGATGGTTTCCCATTTCTCACCTCATAAAACAAACCAAAATGTCAGAGTGAAGGCAACAAAGAGGTTGATTTATAGGAGTGTGTGTGTGTGTGTATGTGACTCCCCCTGCTCTTCTTTCCATAAAACTGCCTCACAGCTCGTGTTGAGACTTGTAACCTTGGAGATTAAATTAGGGGCCAAAAAATATGGGCAGCTTTATAATTGATTCTGAAATAACAAAATGGAAGTCAGTGAAACAACAGTTGGATGAAAAGAAAGCGAACACTGCACTGTAACTTTTGGTTATATTTACAGTAAAACACTGAAAGCGGTGGTTACCTGAAATTTACTGTAAAAATATATAGAAAATGAAACATAAAATAGAAAAAATAGTGATGTTGTCAATCATCTTGTTAATTATATACATAATATCTGAGCCAATTAAATAAAATGCAATGTTTGCAAATTCAGAGTTCTTTCCCTGTTAAGTGTTCATATCATAAAATTATATATATTGCTTTTTAAAATTTGATATGAAATTTCTCTATAGATTCTGAATTTTATGTCTATATATACAGTAGCTGTAATCTATATATACAGTAGCTGACAGAAAATGCCACTGCCACTTCCTCTGTCTCACACACAGTGTTGGACTCGAGGGTTTTCTTCCTCCTTAAGGTGCCAGTCTGAGGCAGGTGTGAGTTTTTAGAGTGACAATGTGCCAATATCAACCATCACCCAATCATACACACACACACACACACACACACGTTCTAAAAAAAGTCTTAATTCCCTGGCCAGAGTGTCCCGAGAGAATCACATTGGTATTACATTTCTCAAACCATCCCAGACACCCGCTTTCATTAAAGTCACTGACAGATGGTTCAGTAAATGCCAACATGAACAAAA
>NW_015780658.1:0-1109 GCF_001515625.1 Sinocyclocheilus rhinocerous | reverse complement strand
TCACTGTCACGGCTTATGAAACACAAAGCAAACAGAGATTTTAAAGAGAACAATCCAGTTACAGCATCTGAGCATTTCATATCTATTATTAGATCATCAAAACTAGAGAGAAACTAATATGGGAGAGACACAGTCAGCTTTGTTTAAATGCAGCCTGCAAAATACAAAATGCAAAAACATTGTACTATGATGTAAACTATAATTAAAATAATAATAAAATAAATAAATGAATAAAAAGTAACACATTCCACAAAACAGGGCCTGAAAATGAAGTCACCTTTTGATTTTCAACATTTATACATTTAACAGATAATAATAAACATATACCCAAAGCATTTTTTATTCAACAACCAAAAAATGACCAATAAAAAAAACTCAGAAAATGTTCAAGTGATATAATTTAGATATTATATGAGCTGTTTTGTTTCCTATTTCTTGAAATGAAGTTTGAATTTTAGCCGTTACCAAAAATAAGGAGATTTTAAACTCTGATTTGTGCAATTAAATATTATAAAATTCAAAAAGCTCATTAAAACAACAGCAACAAAAACTATACCAGAAACAGTAACAATGTTGCAAATTTAGTCTAAATGAAACTCTAAGGGCATGTTTGGGACCAAATGTTAGTTTGAAGCTGCTCATACATTTATATTTCCAATAAACCCAACAAAAATATTAGCTTGATCAATTTTTCTTACAATAACGTGGGCAGCGGGGTTGAATTGTTGAGGTTTTGGACTGCGGTCAACACTAAACTTGTCTAAATATTAACAAAATGGAAAATCTAGCAAACATTGTAGTGTAGTTTAGTGCAATGCTTTAAAAGCAGCTATAGCACAGCAAGCCGTACCACATTTGTGTACAATGCCAATCTTGCTTAAATCTCATCACTGTTATGAGCCAGCCATCATCATCTAAAAGCCTTCGTCTTCAAACTAAACTCGCCTTGTTATGTGCCAGCCATTTGTCAAATAATAGAAATTCACTAGACCTTCTGCAGCATGTAAGTACTTCACTCGTTAGGATAATTACCTGCCATAATGTACAATTATCCGCTTTTAACACTAACAAGGATAGGAATTTAATGTTCTTCATTCAGGAAGTCAATT
>NW_015780657.1:0-1109 GCF_001515625.1 Sinocyclocheilus rhinocerous | reverse complement strand
AATAGCCGTTTACACCATTGTGTCACACAGCACAAGCAAGAGAATTAAAAATAAATAAATAAATAGAATTCTTGTAATAGCATGGTCTAGCTTCTAAATATGAGATTCAAATGATTAAAAACAACTGTCAGATAATAATACTTGTGTATATAATTCTCTACAATGGGCAATATTAGTAACAAATTGGTTTAAGGACAGGGCAAAAAAAGAAAAAAGGTTATCAGATTTATTTTTTGTGCAGACTTTTATTTTTTATTTAAAAAAAAAACATTTGAAAAAAAAAAGATAACTTTTTAGCAATTTTACTTCATTTGAAGCTTAAATATTTAATAATTATAAATGACCTTGCACTTTATCCATACAGATGCACTTTCTGTTTTTAATATAAAACTTTCAGTATTTGGTTTCATCCTGATACATAGGTTATTGTTTGTCTAGTGTTATTAAAAAGTTTTGTGTGTGTGTGTGTTTGTGTTTTAATCCGACATTCTAATATAGACCTTTTTTATGATGGAGAAAGAAAACCACAGACTTTTCTGAAAAGTTTTAGAAGGAATGTCTTCTGGAATTTCTTTGTAAGCATGTGAGCACCTGTCAGTGTCTCTCTCCTGCTCTCTCATGTATCAACACCTTTTGTCACCCCTGCAGTGAAGCCTCTCACCTTTCCACCGTCTCTCACCTTTCCACCGTCTGTTCAGCAGCTGCCAATATGAATGGGTGCATAACTATATGGTGTGCCGTCAAATAAATTATTCACCAGAGCCCTTGAATGCCTGTGCATGCTTGTGTGTGTATTTGTGTCAGAAAGATTCTGTAGGTGTTTGAGTCCGGTCACAGGATCAATCCATGGAGTGGGACTATCAGAAAAACTCTCGAGACCCCCTCAATGCCTACCTGAGAAGACGGGTGAGTCCTTCAGTGTTACACTGATGCAGTAAAGTTTTTGTAAATATGTTTGAATTATGTTTGATTTACATGGTATTTACATGGTACAAATTAAATGGTGCTTGATCTATCTATATATAAAGTCAAATCTCTGATCCAACCAGCATTATTGAGAGTGCTGAGCTAAATGCCTGAAACCCAGTCCTAATGGTGACCATTAGGTC
>NW_015780656.1:0-1108 GCF_001515625.1 Sinocyclocheilus rhinocerous | reverse complement strand
TATGCGTAAGCTACGGCGTAGGTCCGACGCAGAAGTATAAATCAGTCTTTAGTCAAAAGGGCACACTTAGAAGGCTCTTCTAATTTTACATCTCCATCTTATCTGAGCATTCCAATATGTGAATATTGTCATAATGCCATGGCTGTATAGCATGAAGAAAGTGAAGATCAACTAACCAAATACCACCTGCTGGTATGAAAGGTTACAGTTGGTTTTCATTGCCGCTAGTTCTTTGATGTTGGCCTGGTGTGTCATGGCCTTTAGAGAGGTTTTGGGAACTTGTCAGAGCTGGCTTTGACCAGGTCAAGGGTCAGTGTCCTTTTTTGTCCGGATCTAATAATTTATTAAAATTACATGATTCAATTAATATGTACAATGACTTGAATACACTTCTTCTATGATGAGCATGTTTGTCATTTCTGAATTAAATTCATCTTAATATTATGATTTCCTAGAAACAAACAAAAAAAGCAGTGAAGCTATCTACTCACACTACTACTTTTTTTTTGTTTTTGTTTTTGGACTTCTTGGAAAATGGTGTAGGACCCCAGAATACTGCTTCTATATCTATAGATCCACCACTGCTCTGAAATTGAGCTTGCCAATGTGCTAGCTTACTTCTGCTAGCTAAACTCAATAATTCAATAACTTAATCTTTGTAAAGAAGACAAATGAGACTCTCTGGAGTGACCACTTTAATACAGGAATAAGTAGAAGCGCTTCTTTCTTAAGACAACATTAACATTTAGAACAACAGAGTTAGAATCATATTTCTACTTTACAACAGTATGGCTAGCAGCAGGACTTAGTTTGTTCCGGAACAAGCCAGATTCTGCAGCTACGGAATTGAATCCGGAATCTATTTTTATCTATTTACCCCCCATCTCATTCGCCTAATGCCATGATCTATGTGTACCGAATACTTTAAGTGCATTGCTATGCCATTGCTATGGTGTTGTCAGGGTATGATTCGTTTTCGCAAGTACAGTTAATTGTAATGTGGTTCTATAACTAGCAAAAACCTCATACAAAAAAAACAAACAAAAAAGAATATTATTATTATTATTATTTTACATTTAAAGTAGCAAAGCATTTATCAGGAAAACTC
>NW_015780655.1:0-1108 GCF_001515625.1 Sinocyclocheilus rhinocerous | reverse complement strand
ATGTGCCCAACCTGTCAGGAGACAATGGGCAGCCCTGTTAAGCTGTGACTTTTGACCCTGTCCTGTCTGCGAGGGGCCTGGTCTGTGTTTAAGTGGACGCAGTACAGCCTCTCCCTCAGGCAGAATGCATAACTCCCTCAGTAACCAGACACCCACCCACAGCTTCCAAAGAAGCTACCACTAGAGATGAAGCCCACCTTACACATATCCACAATGAAAAACTACAGCTGACTATTGTCTCCAAGAAGTTTATGCCATTTTTAGAGGAATCGAAAAACGAAGTTTCTCTTCCTTTTTTTTTATTACCCACTATGAGGAAAAGAAGCAGGATTTCTTGGCTAAATTGGGGGATGCGATGACTGATTTGAGATAATGACAGATCAGTCATTCAGTAATTTGACGGAGAATGACAGTGTTCCTTTGCTGCATGACTCTAGAATTACTCATTCTCAGGTTGCACTATTTGTTTTATCAGACTTTATGAGTGCTAATATGTTTGATCCAATTAATAAGTGAACATAAATTATCTAGATGTTTAATTGAAATGGTCATTCCCACTTTAGCTGATGATGGATCAGAAATCTGCCCATCAACTTCACCTGTCATATCTGTGGGTGTAAATCAAAGCTGGATATCTTCACGCATGGGTGCTGCACCTTTTGTGGGACCATGATGTCATTCTTGGCTGAAAATCTCTGTCAACCATATTGTATTTCTATTTGCTGTCTAGCATCCGCTCGTCCTTCGTTTTCTGACCTTTTGCCGGGCTTGCATCCTCACTCGACTCTAATTGGATAAGTCCCCTGGCACAGGTTTGATGATGATGATGATGATGATGATGATGATGTCATGACACCAGGGCTGTCAACCCAGCTCTCGGTTCTCAGCCAGGGATCTGAAACATGTCCTGTTGCAATGTGTGACCTGAGACAACAGCCACTCAGCACCTGCTGGAGACCTATATAGTCCTCATGCTCTCACCAACCTGTAATGTTGACAATATTAAATGCAATAACATATCAATGAGAGAGAGAGACATGTAATCCCTATACAGAGAGCTGCTGAACCTTGTGTAAGTTATTAGCCACTACATTCTCTGACATAAGAG
>NW_015780654.1:0-1108 GCF_001515625.1 Sinocyclocheilus rhinocerous | reverse complement strand
GTTCCTTTGTCCGGTGTCTATTGTCCATCCCCATTGCTATGTGTGTTCCTTGTTCCTGTGAAGTATTAAAGACTATATTCGTGAATTCCCCTACGTCTCCTCGTTCCTCACAGTAGGCAACCGTGACAATATGAAAATAATTACAATATATTAATACATGTGACCTCCTTCTATAGGTTGAGTGCTTAATTTGTTCTCAACAGCTTTCTTATAATAACAACACATCCTCAATGTTGAGACATTTTATAGCTAAACATGAGAACACATCTCCTGGAAGTGGACCAGCTACTAGCAACCAAGGTATAACACTTCTGATTAGTCAATTATTTGTTTGTCAATTGCTGTCTTTATGCACTATTTAAGATATCTCATTGTAGTTATGTATTACTTAAGTTGTATTTTAAATACTTTACTGTATTACAGGGATCAGAAAACTGATGATTGATGGGGCCTTGATCAACATGGTTGTTAAAGATTACCAGCCATTTTACATTTTTGAAGATGCTGGCTTTTAGGAGTTTGTAAGAATGTTGGTTCCAGCCTACACTCTTCCATCCCACCAGACATTAAAGAAAATGGCGGAGGAAAAATACAAGGAGGCTAAAGAGAAGGCAAAAGAAGAGGTGAAAAAGGCCAGAGCTGTAAGCCTCACATCCGATATGTGGACATATCTGGCAGTGACATGTCATTTCATAAATTAAAATGATCAGATGTCCACAGTTTTACTGGGGGTGGGAACATTTTCAAATAGTCACACTTCTGAAAATATAGCTGAAGTGAAGTCAGCTTTGATGGAGGAGTGGGACATTCAAAACAAAGTTAGTTGTCTGGTAACTGATGCTGCTGCCAACATGATAGCATGTGCCAGCAGACTGAAACTGTGCCACACAAACTGCATAGCACATGCTCTAAACCTGGTTGTGAAGGCGGCAATAGATCAAACACCAGGATTGGAGGATATATGACTAAATGCACGAAAGATTGTGGCTCATTTCAAGTCCAGCACAACAGCAAGAGAAATATTATTGGTGTTACAAAATCAGATGGGCAAATCAAGTCATCAATGGCTGCGTTTACACTTGGCATTAACATGCGATCACTGTGATCT
>NW_015780653.1:0-1108 GCF_001515625.1 Sinocyclocheilus rhinocerous | reverse complement strand
TCGCTTTGGATAAAAGCGTCTGCTAAATGTAAATGTAAATGTACTGACCTGTTGCTAATTAACCTAATTAGTAGCAAAATGTTCCTCCAGCTGTTTCTTTTTAGTAACACTTATTTTTCCATAAAATTGTACATTTCCTCAGTTTAAACATTTGATATGTTTTCTATGTTCTATTGTGTATAAAATACTTTACGGGTTTATGAGATTTGCAAATCATTGCATTCTGTTTTTATTTACCTTTTACACAGTGTCCCAACATTTTTTGGAATGGGGGTCGTATTCGGTGTACAGCTGAATTATAGTTTATCTTGGACTGCAGTAATGATATAGTAGCGTTTTACGTACTTAGAAAACACCTAATGATTTAGAACAATGAATGATGTAATTTTCTATTCAAGTGTCATTATAATCACAAATATCAATGCTTCTGATTCTACTGGCAGAAAGTATATGATAAATGCACGTACTAATGATATTTTCTCTCAGCCGTTGACACTTTTTTATGTTTTGTTCATTACCAATCGGACCTATCAGTTTCATGAAAGAATAATGTGTTTTAGTAAATGGTCTAATGTGTGAATAGTCACAATTCATCCTCCCCCTGTTGTGCTCTGGGTAAAACTGGTTGAGGTTTGATACAAGCTCATTATCTGGTATTTTAAGACATTCAATAATCTTGTTTTTTCCCCCTTCCACCCTAGGTCCTTGTTGTAGCGCAATGTGGTTTTATTCAGTCTTGTGTTGTCATTCGGCCTAAGGGAAGTTCCAGACTGACAGTTTGGACAGATAGCTTTCTACATGTACCTCTCGAATCGCCTCTATAGAACAGCCCATGGGTTGAATTATGTGGCCCACTGCTCCGTAGATGGGCAGCACTGGATGCTTACGAACTGACAGACCGGTCTATCCAGTGCCCCCGTGGACTAGTTGAATCTACTGCTGTAAAACCCACTCTGGGATAAACAGCTTCATTTACAAAAACACTTTTTGATAGCATAGCAGATCCGCTTGGTTAAAATGACCTGGCGACATTCCCAAAAGTGAAGGAGTTTGGTAAATGTATGTGGGTGTTTCTTCAGCTATAAGCCCATCTGAGGACTTAAAAAAA
>NW_015780652.1:0-1108 GCF_001515625.1 Sinocyclocheilus rhinocerous | reverse complement strand
AATAAAGTCATATACACCTAGGATGCCTCGAGGGTGAGTAAAACATGGACTCATTTTCATTTTTGAGCGAACTAACCCTTTAAAAAAACGTACAATTCACCCTCAAGTCCTCAGTTCACACATGCTAATACTATCAACAGCTCATTGGCTCTTATCAACACGGGCATGTCCAAGGACCTGGAAATGGTAACTTGTGATATCAGACTTATCAAGTGGATACTAGTAGATGTGAGTTTTCTAAGTAAGACATGTTCCTGAATAAACATACTTTGTTGATCCTGGAACAACATCCCTGTCCAAAAGTAGCGTGCTAACTTCTACCCCTATACCTAACCCTAACCATAACTTACATGCAAAATCAGAAGGAAATGATAGGTGAATAAAAATGTGTAGAAGCCCCTAACCTAAACTTTTGGTGTATTCAACTTAGGCTGCGGCTGGAATTAACAGATCAATGAGGTTTGCCGCTTCAAATCGACAAAGGAGTGACACGCACATGCCGTTTGCGTACTGTCACGTGAAGTAGATTAGATGGAAAAAATTGTCAAATATACAGATGTTTCAGATGTTGACATGTAGAAACAAAAACACCCTTCATTCAATACTTTCTGTACTTCTATACAAGAATAAAGTTTAACATGAGCCTAGACTATTTAAATACCATTAAAATGGGTTCTAAATTAGGTGTGTTCGATTTGTGTGCAATGTGAAGTCACTTTGCACAGGCCCCGCCCATGGCTGTTGATGGACACTGCAGTATTAGCAGAGACCCCGTCCTGAGTGAGCAGCACACAATCCGCCATGTTCATCTTCATGCTAGAGCATTTAAAAGCAGCATTCACATAAGAAATGTCTTCTTATTAGAGTTACAGAAATAGATTCAAGTGCAGTGAATGATTTTCAGTTTTTATTTTATTGTTTGGGTCATATACAGTGTAGACAGCAGTATAGGTACTGTATATTACGCTACTGTCACTTAATACACAGATCTAATATAAGCATGCCATTTATTTTCCAGCTGTTTAACTATAGGCTTAGATCTCTGCCACAATTCTGCGCACGGAAGATCATATTTTGAGCGCACAAAAGTGCATTTTGCACGCGCGAT
>NW_015780651.1:0-1108 GCF_001515625.1 Sinocyclocheilus rhinocerous | reverse complement strand
GCTCTTCTCTGGTGGAACGAGCTGCCAACCTCCACCCGAACTGCTGAAACCAACAAAATTTTCAAGAAGCAGCTTGATGACACATCTTTTCCAGCACTTACCCACTCCACAACACTAAACCAATGCAAAAGGGAAAAAAAATCCTATTATTTATCTTCTCTATAGTTGTCCTCTGCTCTAGCTTCCAAATATAGCTTTCTAATAAATGCGGCATTGTATACAGCGATTATTTTTGGCTCTGTGAAAAATGTATTTATTGCTAGTCACTTTGGATAAAAGTGTCTGCTAAATGCATAAATATATGGCTCACACAGAATTCACTTTCAAACCAAGAAGATTTCTCTTGGCCAACGTGGCAAATTTGCTTGATTAACAAAAGAAATCAGCATGGGGGACCTTTTTGCTCACAAGCTTCAGAACTCCAATCTCTCAGATTTCTTTTGCAATGTCTGGATTTCACCCATGAAATGTCCATTCATCTGTCCATTAATTGTAATTGCATTGAAACAAGCGACTAGCACAATCTTAAAAACATCTCCTTTTGTGATCCATGTTAAAAAATAGGGTTATACAGCTTTGGAACGACATGAATGTGAGGAAATGATGAAGGATCTTCATTTTTGGGGTGAACTAGCCTTTAAAAGATGACAGGAAATTCTTACTCATTAAATGGCACTATTAAAAAGTCAAAAACAATGCACAATTTTATGCACCATTTGTTAGTTTTTTTTTATTTTATAAAAGTAGTAAATGTAGTGGAAATGTGTTTTATTAAAAGATGGCATCTCTTTGCCATTAATAAATGACCTATTATCAAACAATCTTCATAAATTCTTTTGTTCTAATTCCCTTCTTTCTTTATTTATTGTGGCAAGCCCATTACACGATTTTCCATACAATTATCAATCGTCACTGAACAAATGCTTGGTTTCTCATTGCTCCTGAACAGTGGGAAAAACAGCTCCCACGACTTCCTTCTAAAACTTCTAAAAGTGTGATTCATCCACAATATGTCTGTATATTATATAGTGGTGATGCTGTGAGGAAAGAGAGGGAGAGAAATAGAGAGGATGAGATCAAGGTCATCTCTGTCTAAAACGAATGAATC
>NW_015780650.1:0-1108 GCF_001515625.1 Sinocyclocheilus rhinocerous | reverse complement strand
TAACCTTTACTCTGTTTATTATATGTAAGTGTGAACTCGTGAAAAACTCTTCTAGTTATGCTCAGCTCTAAAATATTTCTTCAGGTGGAAAATGCTCATTATGGGTGCATTCTCTATTGTATAAAGTGAATTCATTGGTCAGAACCCTGCTTATTAATCAACAGAATGTATGCCATATTCATTCATCTTTTTAGTAGTATAAAAAGTAGAAAAGCCATTTCTTTCTTTCTTCGATTTTGCAGCTTCAAATAAATTACGACAAACAGCTGGGAAATCTCATTGTCCATGTTCTTCAAGCACGAAATCTGGCACCCCGGGACAATAACGGCTACTCGGATCCGTTCGTTAAAGTTTACTTGCTGCCGGGTAGAGGGTAAGTACCTTGAGTAAAAGTCAACTGACTGGAACTGAATTGTGTCTCAAGGTTTCAGCCTTAGTGTGAACAACTAACTGTGGTTGGTCACTTTACATGTCCAGCCTCTTCCTTTTTAAGCGCCCTGCCAAAATAGCTATCCAGAGAGTGTGAAAAAAAGATTTTAATATCTGGTTTCTTGACTTAAAAAAGATAAATCCACCTGTTTCACCCTTGGCACTGGAAATTAAGACTCCCAGACCTGTTATTCAATCCTAGCTGCCACTTTCCATGAGTTAACGAAACAGAAAATCACTTATCCAGCTGTAATTAGCACCAGGTCTGTGGCAAAGACCTGGAGAGGATTATGCATATTGTGTAAGACCTAGTTTTTAGCTGTATATGATTGTGTGTGTGTGTGTGTGTTTGTCCATGCATTTATATGTGCAGTAAGTGAGTCAGCAAAAGAGGAAAATCAATGCCAGTTCAGTTTGTGTGAAAAATGATAGCGCTGATTGATGTTTGTAAGTTGGTGTGTATGTTTGTGTATGTGTGTTGGATCATTTATGGCTCTCATCTGATCATGCAGTACTTGGATTGAACCTACAGAAACAGGAGCTCTCCATTTCTCTGCTCCATATGGGCATGAATGCATGGGCTACTGCAAACACACACACAAACACACACACACACACCCCTCCCTTTGCAGTTTCCCACTCATCACTGATTGTTGTCTGTTTTTGCTGCATGCTGGAT
>NW_015780649.1:0-1108 GCF_001515625.1 Sinocyclocheilus rhinocerous | reverse complement strand
GATTGTTGATTGGATAAAGGCAGAACTGAATGAAAGCTTGCAGTCAACTGTAAGAAAGGGATAGAGTTTAAGCAGGTTAAATGATTGGAGAAGTCCAACAGAGTGAAGTCTGTCTTAAATTCTTCAATATGTGAAGGCTGTTCCAAATGCTTATAGAGTGCAAAAGTGCCCGACCACTTTTTATTTTTACATTATTTTACCCATTCATTTTCCCATGGGATTTTGTTAAGGAGCTATAAGCCATGAACCAAATCAACTACGAGGTGAATCACAACAATATAAACTTTGATTTGAAGCAAAAAAGTATTCAAAAATTGGAAGGGGATCGAGGGCACAAGACTATTTACTCAACAGCCTTACTGGGGGAAAAGAACTACAATTCCATGAAGCACTGTGAATGACATGATTGAATCATGAAGAATTATTCATTTAAACATGATGTTTGTGAACATAGAAAAAATTATAATTTTTATGTTTATTGCAAAATATGGCCATGGCCATACATATACAAATATTTAAGTACAGGGAGACTAACTTAATTGAGTCATTTGCAGTGCTTCAAGGAAATGTGTGGGCGCTAAAGAGTTCTGTTGGTGTGATTTGCATGTTGTGGATTGGTGGTGATTTCTTTGCAGAATCATGGGTAATGTAGTTTCTCACCAGAAATTCTGCTGTTAAACATGATTATTTAAAAAATAAGTTGAAATGATGTAGGATGATGGATTCAACAAAAGCATATACCATTGATTTACAACTTCAGAGCTCACAGTAGGTCTGTCTTTAAAGGTTTGTAAGTTATCATTAAAAATCAATTCCCCTACGGAGAATATGAATGGGATTTTTACCTACAGAACTTAACTGTTGCACTCTAGTACTGCAACGTTAGCTTAGCAACATGTGCTTATGCCAAACTCTACTGGAATCAACCAGAAGTGGCACTGTTCGTGAGCTTCATGTGAGCAGCTATGTAGCTTCAGTTTGTATAGCTTTACATTCCAAATTAGTCAACTTATGAGACTTCATTTCAGTCTGGATGCCGCCTTAGAATTCAACTACAATTGAGTGCTGAATGTGGACTGAAATAAAACTGAAGATATATATATATATA
>NW_015780648.1:0-1108 GCF_001515625.1 Sinocyclocheilus rhinocerous | reverse complement strand
AGTCATGGGCAACACGCCGGCCGCCAAACGGGGCAACGAGATGGAGAGCGGTGGGTGTCTTTAACGCTTCCCAGTCCTTCTGTTTAGTCATCATCTTCATCTTCGATCATCCTCAGATGCTCCTCGGGAATGTGGTCGTACATGAGCGAGGCTTCGGCGGAGATGGTGCTGATGCTGTCATGGCGATCGCAGGCTCAAACAATGTGTTGATGCTTTAATAAGAGCGAGCTGCGCTTTGCGCGCGTGTGTTTATGCTGCACCCTGTATATAACATGCCAAGGCTTGTTAGGAGATAGAAAAGGGTCTATTTGTGGACGTCTGATGGGTCTAGGAAAGGACAGATGTGTGGAAGGGCTGAAGACAACAGCGAGAACCAAAAACCTACATGCTGAGATCTAACGTGAAGGCTAAATATAGCAATTTAACAATCTTGTCATTGATAACAACCATATTATTTGACCACTATGTGTCCTTCTCGGTGTCTGTGATGGTTAGGGCCTTGCTGGTGTCTCGACGGTTGGGTTTGTTTAACCCAGGATTAAGTAATCCAGGTTTCACACTGACTAACACACTAACCCTGGGTTAAAAATTAGGTAGATTTCGCGCTTTACTCGTGCAAATCCCAGGATGACTGCTATTTTTCATATTTACAGCATTCCATTAATTTGAACGAGTCTGTTTTAACAATGTTCTGGTTAAAATCACTGCAGTAGTCCATCACTGTTTGACACTTTTAAAGAGTCTTTTGAAAAACAAACCAAAATGATTGACGCCATCGTTATTTGTCTAATAAAATGCTCTCTGGAAGGATCAAATCATGGCTCACAGATGTTATTTAAACCATTGGCTACTGGTGTTCACGTTAATAAATACATATTTGATAAGTCCCGAGATATGTCCCACCCAACCTTCCTGTTTCAGTATGAAATGTGTCAAAACAGGAACCAAAACCGCTCACGATCTTTAACCGTTTCCCTCAAATGCTGGCGCTTGAAAGTTTCTGTGACTGCACAAAACGCATGCATATTTAACGTGGCAAGAAATCTTTCGTTTACGATTGGTTTGTCAGTTGCGAAACAACTCAGTGTAGCGTATACCTTTGGCAGCG
>NW_015780647.1:0-1107 GCF_001515625.1 Sinocyclocheilus rhinocerous | reverse complement strand
ATTATTATTATTATTATAGAACACGACTTGATTGACATGGGGAACCACTTTAAATAAACTAATGTTTATATAATGAGCAATGTTCCGCAGAGCCAGAGTGTTCACACTTTTTGAAAATTCAACCTTCAAACGTCTTATTGTTGTCTCTGCATATTAAAGTAGGACAGAATAAAGTATTTTAACACTGAAAAAAATACACACATCAACTTTAAAATAGAGAATCAGCTAAAGGCAAGATAAGTCACAACTAAACAATGTAAGTTGCTAACTCATTTTCAAAGATTTTATTACAAGAAAGGAACGCAGACACTCAATATACACTTAAAAGCTGCTTCCCGTTGTCATTTGTCTATGAGAACACATTGCATTTAAAACTCAGTCTATGTCTCTCACACTTCAAAGGACAACAAATTGCCTGAGTGAGCATCTCGCCTTAACAACAAGCATTAAGAGGAGCATAGGAGGCTGACAGCACTTTCACAATATCACAGAGTCAGAGTTCGTTTGCCACAGGAATACTAGAGGATATACTTGACACACTTATTGTACCATAATCTGCATGCCATCTTTGATTAAGTTTTTTCCCCTCAGCTCTTAAATTGAGACTGAAATGTTGGCCTGTACATACCTCCCTCCCCTGTGTTTTTGAAAACGATGTCGATCGCAGAAACTGTGTCATAAATTATGAAACGCCTGTCTGAATACTGTATGAGAATCGCAACACATTACTTGGAATTCTCCATTCAGAGTCTTGGACAAGCAATATGCCATAATCAGGTGACAACGCGACTTTAGAGGGAGTGAGGAACGCTGGGCATCTGAAGGGAATGTAAACGCACACCTCGTTTCTGAGCACTTGTGGATGGCATAAAATAAATGACTAGAGATTTACCTCTTCAAACAAATTGAATTCAAGATGCACTCAAAACACTTCACTAGTCAAATGTGAAAAAAATTATTTTTGGAATGCTCAAAGAGATAATTCACCCAAAGATGTAAATACTGTCATAATTTACTCACCCTCGTGTTGTTTCAGACCTTATTTCTTCCACTGCAGCTCTGCAGGATCCTGTTCGTGGACTTCAGCTCGGCCTTTAACACCATCAT
>NW_015780646.1:0-1108 GCF_001515625.1 Sinocyclocheilus rhinocerous | reverse complement strand
GGAGCGATGAAGAAGGCTCCAGAACCCGAGGCTTGATGAGGCCGGTGTGACTCTATGGGCTGATTGTTTGGGGGGTGGTTGAGATATGCCGTTTTTCTGTGTTGACGCCAAGCGGGAGAGAAGTGCTCTCATGGAGAGCCAGGAGGAGAACATGATCGACTAATTAAAACAGATGAAGTCTGAGCATCTTGGCTGCTGATGGGCCTCTTCAATGCCTGGAAGTGACTGGTACAGTTAGGGGCCACATGGCCATTCGCTCCGGTCTTACAGGGGCAGTTGTATATGTGTGTTTGTGTGGCACGTACTGCCCACAACAGAGTAAATCTCAGTGTGAATCATGAAACACATAGTCTGTGATGTGCCAAGGGTCTCTGAATCATACATAGCCAAGTTAGTAAATAATTAACATTATAATCTGGGCTTTGCATTTATATGTTCATGAATTAACACTTTAGTCCATGCACGCTTGGTTCACAGTGTTCTGACATCTAATATCTAGTTATTTGCTTTATTTGGCTGCCGGTCATGTCAATGCTTAAAAAGTGTGTTTGTTATCAAACCTGAAGCAAACATCCGTAAGCTCGTCCCTGTGGTTTAAAGCGCAGGTATTATTGCAGCCAGTGAACTTGGAAATCATCTGAACCTTGAGTTAATCAAAATCTGATCCCCGAGATCTGCTGGACTGTGGCTCGCTGTAGTTTGCCCTCAAAATTTTATTTATTGACAGAGCTGTTGCATGGGGCCATGGCACTGAACCTGTGAGCACCTTAGCCGAGAGAGATATTTATCTGAGTGATCCCTCCATGATAGAGGATTGACCGCTAGATGGAGGAAAGATTTGAGACTGATGGGCCATTCTGGGCCAAGATTCTGTGGGCCATAATTGCTGGTCAAGTAACAGTCAACATACAGCATTTTTTTCTTTCTGTCTTTTCCTGTCATATACACACACATAGAAAAAAAAAGACTTTATTGCTCACTAAGTTAGAGGTGGTGGGATACCCTCGGGACTTTCTTGCAACTGATTCTGTTGAAGGCAGTTGTTGTAAACTATGTCAGTGTGAAATGGATCTCTCTGCCATTTTTGCCTTCTCACAGTGGAAAATGA
>NW_015780645.1:0-1107 GCF_001515625.1 Sinocyclocheilus rhinocerous | reverse complement strand
TACAACTGTCATCAACTGGCATTGTAATGATGTGACTAAAATATTTCTGACGGCACAGCTTATCTTGCTGCAGTGCAGGAACATAATTTAGTTCTCATTCATATCCTGAAGCAGGTTGGACTCCAAATCAGCAGCTTTGCCATCACAGGAATAAATTAAATGTAAAATATTTTGTTTTTAAATAGTAATATTCACAGCTTTTACTGTGCACATGTACAAAATGAAATATTTACTAATTTCTCTTATCTGACCATTTCCATGTCAAAAATGGACTTCCAACTGCCAAAAAAAAAAAAAAAATCTGATTCAAACTCTGGCTTAAGCCAGAAATATTCTTCTCACGCACATCAGCTCATGTTCAGGTTGTGGGTTAAGTGCCCCTAAAACTCGCAATCAGAATTCAATAAATGGTAAAATGCAGATGCAAAGAGAAAGAGTGAAGGGCAGAAATGGAGACAGTGTGAGAGACTGGGTGGTGAGGAGACATCATAAGTGCTCTGAAGGCTGACATGCGGGTCAACCGTCTTTGTGTGCCTCTGTGTTTGATGGAACAAGCGTGTGTGAGAGGTACAGGGTCTGGACTTGTCCGCGGACTGCAGAGGTGAAAAAGGTGAGGGGAGAGCAAGTTGAAAATTGGATTTGGGAGGGTGTTTTCACATACAAAGGAGGAGGAACACTATACAGGTCAGGTCGAAATAGAAAGGGCAGAACAGACGAAGAAAGAGAGATAGAGAGAAAGAGAGCAAACAAACTAGGCTTGACCAAAGAGCAGAATACACTAATGCATTATAACAAACATTTCCAAATCATTACACCTTTAGTGCTGCTTCACTTTATGGGTAATTCTCACGAAACTATTGAAACGCCATGGCACTAATTATTTTAAAAATTAAACATGCAATTTAGTAATAAAAAAAAAAACATCATAACAAAGACCATACTGTTCTTTACCTTGCAAAAAGAGTAATTTCAACATAGCAATTAATTATTTTTGCATTTTACTGCATTTTCTGCTGAAATTCTCATTACCGCAATGCATCCAGCTGTGTCTGAATTTATGTTATGTTGTAATTTAAACAGATTAAAATGAAAATATTCTGAAAAAAG
>NW_015780644.1:0-1107 GCF_001515625.1 Sinocyclocheilus rhinocerous | reverse complement strand
TTTCATTTGATTTCAGGGTGAAATATGAATCAGACGTAAGCATGATCTTGGCAGGTTTGGAGGGTTTCGTCCTTTAAGCTCTGCTATATATGCTGGAACTGAAGCATCATGGACTAATATTGCACTTGAAACTTGGAAAAAAAAACAAATATAAACTGCCAAACTGACTTCATCTCCCAGAACTCTTTCTCGGGAGCTTTTCAGGGTAAAACCAGCAGCATTTTGTAGACCAGCTGAAGAATAACAGTCGGCTAGCAAAACCATTTAAACACAGCAGTAGCAACTTTAATGATCTTGCGTTGTTTTTCCTGTATGTATGTATGTATGTGTTGCGTTATTTGTTTGGTCACGTGATCTGCAGCATGTTCTTCAGTTTGTCTAGTGATTTGATTGTCAGATTTCTACGCTTCTGAGCCCTCGTTTGGGTTTGGTGTTTGTTTGTAAATGTCATGTTTATTTTTAGCACTTTTTAGAGCTCAGATCACTGTGGTCGACGTCATTTCCATGTGAACTTTGACGGACTAATAAAATTAATTTATGATTTACACATTTGTTTTTTACTGCAAAGCACATGACATTATTAATCGTACAGAAAGGTAGGCTAATAACACCTGCACATTCAAAAAAAAAGATACGTTAAACATCCATAAACAGATCAGACTCCATTGCAATATGAAAAAGTTGTATTTAAAACAAACAGACTTGTTCACGATTCATCACCAGGCATGTTACCATTTGCATTTCACATGGATATATTTTTGAACCACGAAAATCCCATTTCTGTTTCTGTTTTTCCTTTCTTCGGGAGTGTTAAAACTTTACTTTAAAGTGTAACAAATTAACAGATAAAGATACTCACTAAATGAGTTTGTTTAATAGAATTAAGGTCACATGATTTCTTCAATCCAGCACCGTTTACATCATTAGTGTAATTTTATGATATGATTCAATTCAAGTTAAAGTGCATTTATGCGATCAGACATGAAGCAACGATACAGTTACATTCATAGCATACGCTCAAACACACGACGGATTCTGAATAAAGCAATAAGCCCCAAGAAGCCGCTTCGCGTCGTGCCTAACAACGCCCCTTAGCCGTTATAAATT
>NW_015780643.1:0-1108 GCF_001515625.1 Sinocyclocheilus rhinocerous | reverse complement strand
TTATTATAGTTGACATGACCTGCAGTGACATGTGCTAATTTTAAACTATTTTTCTTTTTTAATTATTTAAAAATAATTAATTATTTTTATTTATTTTTTTATTAAATTAAATAAATTATTATAGTAGTTGACATGACCTTCAGTGTGACATGCTATACTTGCTTTATTTATTTATTTTTATTTCTTATTTTTTATATAGTAGGTGATATGATATGCAATGACATGGTATACTCATTTTTTTTTATTTTTTTTTTTATAGTAGTTTACACGACATGCGACATGACATGCTATTCTCCTTTAAAATTTTTATTTTCTTAAAATATTTTTCATTATATATTTTATTATGATTATTGTTATGATTTTAAATTATTTATTAATTATTATACATTCAGTTTTTTATTACCATATAACTGAAAAAAGGTGATTAAAATTGTGAAAGAAATGCTAAAAATCGTGTTTATTTTTCTTAATTTCACAGTTTTTATTATATATGCAGTTATTTAATTACTATATATTTATATTTTCACATCCATATTTCTACTTATCTCCATGTCTCTGTTTGTCCCTTTTTCACCCTTCAAATCCATCATTCTCCCACATTCTTCCTATTGGACTGGACAGATAAAAACGCTACATCTGAATCTGTGGGTGGCTCTGAAATACAAAGCAACCAATTACATTTATTCCTCTGTTCCTCCTCCTCCTCTCTCTTTCTCCCTTCCTCTCCCCACTCTTGTTTTCCCACCTTTTTTTCTGCCACATGCCCCTTTTTCACAGTCACATGTGTTTCCACATGCCTGCCCCTCATTTCAGCCTTCACACTGCAGAAGCCGAGCCACATTCTCAAGTTTGAGAAGTCCGGCTGTCAAACCTCCCGATGCAGACAGCTGCCGCATGCAGAGCATTACTCATATCCCTGTGAAAGCCCTTTATACCCGAGGCTGGTGTCAGCTTAGCAGGTGACATTAAGAGGCTAAGAGTAGTCCGCACTGGGCCTGTCATTTCTCAAACTGAAAAAGAAGTGAGAGAAACTGACAGCTGGATCCGGAAGTAGGACATACAAGGAACCATCGTCCATTCTAGACTATGTCTAGAATGGTTTTCTCGT
>NW_015780642.1:0-1108 GCF_001515625.1 Sinocyclocheilus rhinocerous | reverse complement strand
TTGCTTGCTGCTCGTACAACACCTATTCATGGTAGGAGCAAATAAAACTGAGCTAAAACTAGTTTATTGATCTTGCTACAGTTGTTTACCACTAAGCAGAGGTTTCACTACTAATATATCTGAAAATATGCTGAAATAATCCACAAATAGAGTGTATTTTATTACTTCAGGCATTGTAAGCGCTCTGCAGAGGGGCTTGCTGGAGGTGCGGGGGGTCCTAGAAGAGTCAATGACCCATAGCGTTGCAGGAGATATTGTGTCTTTAGTAGAAAAGCTCACTCTAGTGCTGCTAGGTGTGCTGTATGGGGACCAGGACACTGAGGAGAAAGGTACGCTGAAACTGCAGATGTGATCCATTAAGTTATAATGAAACGATGTCTAATGAGATTTTCTTATAAGAATATACTTTTCTTTTTTGTCACAGATGTGCCTCCATCATTCTATGACATGGGGAATGCAATCAGTTCTCTGATTGGTCAGGGTGGGGTTGAGGGGGCGGGGCTTGATGAGGATGGAGAGGAGAATGTGCTGCTCTCTGAGGGACATAGTCTAGTGCTGACCTGTTGCTGGGTTTCCTTGAAGGTAAAGCTGCTAGAAGGATGACAGAACATCAGCCTACGTTTTAAGCTGTGGTTTACAAAAAGTATTGTGTATGACTAAGATACAATGGATGATTTACTTTCCTGGTAGGAAATTGGTATTTTTCTGGGCTCCCTGATGGAGAGGATCCTGTCACTCCACTGTAAAGAATTGACATTGAGTGTGACAGAACTCAGAGGGGCTTCCAAAGTGTTTAAAGACATCATTCTGAAATGTAGACACTGGGTAAGTCAGATTTGCTCTTTTCGCACTGATGTCCAAACACTTTTTTCCTCCAGTAACATCTTATCTGTTTGTGGTCCTTCCATTAGGGGGCAGTAGAGGGCGAGCAGCTCTGATCCAGAAATCAGTGAGATCCCACCCCTCATTTTACAACAGGTAGAATAGAGTGAAGGATTCATTCTCAATTAGGAATTCATGGGATTCTAATAGAAATTCCAAGTTAAATTATTGTGTTTAAGTAGCCATTAAATCATTTTTGTTTTATTTAGATTTATTTTATTTTATT
>NW_015780641.1:0-1107 GCF_001515625.1 Sinocyclocheilus rhinocerous | reverse complement strand
TTTTTTTTTTTTTTTTTGGTGCATCTTTAAGTAAATTAGATATTTTTATTCAGAGTTTAACTTTGTCTAACATACTGTAAATTGTGAAAATAATGTTTCCATATGGCAATGCTGTACCACAGTGGAATTGCAGTTATTTATTTATTTAAAGTGTTTATTGTAGTATAGTTACATTTATGTATAAATAACAAAATTATTTCTTCTTTTTTCAGAAAATGAATGCAAGGGTAAATGATAGGGATCTGCTTATTTTTGGTTTGCATGAGTTCCGAGTATATAAATCTATCAATTTCTAAAATAATTTTCTAAATAGAAAAGAAACTTCAACCAAAAGTTACAAGATGCATTATATTTTACATTTTCAAAGCTTCAGCCAAAGCTTAATCCAAAGTTAATATTTCTTAAAAGCATATTAAATAGAATTAAAATGCACGTAGGCCGAGCTTACAGCACTCAGTTTCATATGTAACAGCAGCTCAGTCTCTGTCCACCGAGGGGTCCTTGGCCCATAGACTGAAGGCCCCTGCTATGTAAACACAAATGCATCTAGTGAAACAAGCTCAATTTCATGCATAACTTTTTGCTACAACATGTCATGGCAGATTTTTGAAAGTAACTTTATCTCTTGAGTACTGCGGTTTGTTACCACCACTTGCAGTGCATTGGTCGAGCATTCATGTTTACATACTTTTGTACAGTATGTTTCTGACCTTAGTCTCCTTTCCCTTTCATTTGGTCCTCATTTCAACAGCTTTCACTACTTCTGTATATGATACATTATTTTTTAGCTCCTTCTTGTTACACTTACACTACACTCTTTCTGTTTTCATAACCCTCATGTGCAATGCTATGTGCTTCTATACAGTTACAACATTTAACCCCTGCACCCTCTCCACGTTTGCCATAGTCATGCTTCACAGCATGCATTTTGCTGACATTTTCTGACTTTTCTAACATAACAAAAGAGTTAGCACAAATAAAATAAAAATATAATATACATGTGTACAGAGGCTATTCCTTCTACATTCACCTACAAATTCCTTGCTTCTCCTTCATTCCCTCCATTCACATTTCTTTTTAATTCCTGTACTGATGACTTCAGTAGTA
>NW_015780640.1:0-1101 GCF_001515625.1 Sinocyclocheilus rhinocerous | reverse complement strand
TTATCAAGTGTTCCTGAAGATCTTAATTAGCTGGTTCAGGTGTTTTTGATTACGGGAGGAGCTGAACTTTGCAGGAAGGTAGATCTGGGCAACCTTGGCATAAAGCCTTCCAAACAGCTGCAAAGAGGACTTCAATGTGAAATAGCTCGGTATGGTTCATAGCATATTTATTTAGAGACAGCTTTTTCCGAATAATCTCATTAAATTAAATCACTACACTATTCTTGTTTGCTTAGTTGACCGTGGGTCCGCTGCACTTATGGCTCTCTCCACTGCAGGGTCAATCATACTTGGCAGTCAAAAGCAAGTGCCCTTGATTTCTGAACTCTGTTGCAAGTGTAAATTGTTTTGTCAGCAGTGCTGTGACACTGTAACTGCACTGTATTTCTGGACTAACAACCCAGGAAGCAATTAGTAATTGTTTGTTTAGATTTTTTATGTTTTGAGTGTTCGTGCATAACACTCCAGACATGAGTTGAGAGCCCATGGTAGGACAGCATGGCCTTATCTCAGTGGGGTCCACTCGACAGGGGGTCTGCTCATACTTGAACAGCTAATACCATGTGACATTTCTGCGTCTACTGCAATTTGCAAGATTTTTCCCAGGAAAACAGGAAATTGGGTTCACATTGCTTAGCTGAATATCAGGATGTTGCTAATAAACTCCAACTGCTGGCTGTATATTTAATACATTCTTGTGATGCTTTCAAGTAATTTGTTTGGGATTTTAAAGCTTTTAAAAATGTAATCAGGTAGTCCGTCTTATAGAGACAAGCTTGGCCAATCAGATTTGAGAACCAGAACTAATTGTTGTACAGTACAGCTAAAATTCTCAAATTTAAATTATATAAAGTTAGAATTTATTGCTTATAAGCTTTTGTTGGCCAGAGAATGTTTGGTATTTCTGTATGATACTTTTTACATCTTTAATGTTTCGTTGTTTTGTTTCATTTTTTTTTTTTACTGTGTAAATTTAGCTGAAAAGCCTGTAATCGTTTAATCCCACTGTTACCCCACACCATATAAATGTGTCACTGTATAATAGCTTTTTGAAGCTAAGACTTAAAGGGGTCATATGATGCGATTTCATTTTTTCCTTTC
>NW_015780639.1:0-1107 GCF_001515625.1 Sinocyclocheilus rhinocerous | reverse complement strand
TAATAATAATAATAATAATAATAACAATAACAACAACAATAATAAACATACGGTATAATATACGGTTAAACAGTTGGACGTTATAGTTATATTTTTAAGGAATCACAAAATGAATTACTATTAATTATTAATTATTTTTATTTAATTATTACTTATTTAAATATATCAACACTGCCAATTTCTGTTAATAAAAACAAGTAGATTTGTCATATTAACAGCAGGGGTAAAAACAGGCTTTCAAAATTGTGTTGGACAATAGAGGGCCTTCAAATCAAAAAGGTTGATAACCACTGTTTTCATTAATGTGTCCCAGTCATTATGTTGTGTTTAAATTATTTTCAGACAATAAAGGCAACTCAGGACTGACCTTCTTATATAGATTATAAACTACATTGGATGTGCACTTTTGATTGTATATTGTTAACTGTCTTGAACGGTTGGCCTCAGACACTCAGAGGCGCTACAGCATAGAAGACTGTTGTTGCATTCATTCACATGCTCTTTGGCGCCCTCTAATGAGAGCCTGCTGTAAGTGAGGTCTAAACTTTGTGTAGTCAGCAATCCCACATTTATGTTCTGTGAAATCTCTCAAATGCAATACTAATGCTAATTTGTGTTATATTGTATATGTTGTGTTAGCACATTATCACTATCACTAGAGTGACTTCTATAGTGAATGGAAAAAAGTTGATATTTGAAAGACCATAGATTATATACATACAAATGCAGCATAAATAAAGTTTACTCAGTTCAATATAAAGAGACATTTATAATTCATAACAACATTTGTCAGCACCAGATGACTGTGTATTTCCTTCTGCCACTTTAATGGGAGCAGGTGGGCTGGTGAAGTGACTTGTCACCAATTTTCACTTGTGCTGCATGATTGTGGATGTTTACTGCTAGATCCAGACACCCAAATAAACAGTGGCTGATCCAGTGGCGTTGACACATACACCGCACCACAGCCATTGTTTGACACCATCTGCTGAACACCATAAAGAGATACACTGCACAGAATGAAGAATTCAAAGACAATGCATAGAGTTTGTACTTGAAGAGGAAGGCAGATGCTGTCATTTAAAATAGCTTTACGGATTGCTCCCA
>NW_015780638.1:0-1107 GCF_001515625.1 Sinocyclocheilus rhinocerous | reverse complement strand
TTTTTATAAATTCAGCTATTATTTTCTCTTGTGGACTATATGTAATGTAATATTATGTAAAATATATGTCTTTTATGTGAAATATCTTATTCAGGTCAATACTAAATAAATAAAAAATAACATGCATTTTGTATGATCCCTCTTATTTAAATAATTAACATTTACTCCTGAATTTAACTGTCAGTGGGGCATGAGATCAGATCATAAGAAAACATATGAATGACTGTTCACATGTACGAATCCATGCCGTGAGAGTGTGAATTAGCATACAGAGCTAAAGAATGTGACACAACAAATATAGCAACCTTGGATGTGTTCAGACTAGCATGCCAGCCACAAAATAATATCAGTCATTTTCAATGAGTGATAGAGACCACCACTGACAATAGCTGGATTTTATGCACACGAACAGTGTGATGCACTGAGCACTGAAGTGCTGACAGTGATTTGCCTGATACCGCTGGACACTGCAGTCAAGCTGAAATGTCTACTAGCAAGCACGATTTCTTTCTCAAACCAGTTAAGTGCAAACCCCATCCCACAGCCAATTTCACTAGTCAGTTCATTCATGCTGTCACCTGTCATGAAACGTTCAGACTATAGAAAAATCATGGATTAATCCACTAATAAGTGGATGCATGAGTCGCAACAAACAATAATGTTGACTATCAGGATGAGCTACTAACGCTAAATTAAGGTTAAGGTTTAGGTTAGGCGTTAGAATTTGTTTTAGCGATGTGCATGCAAATTAGCACAATGACTGACATGACCAGGATTTTAAATTAACACTCACCAACCTGTCAAATGCAGGTGAAAAACCCCATGGCCATACATCGAAAGCTTTTAATTCAAGGATTCAGAATCAGATTTAATAATAAATATATTGAAGTCTAAGCAGTGATTTCTGTTCATAATCTCATTTATTTCGGATGTTGGCCATTTAAACGTCACTGTGTATCTGATGAAATTTTATTCAAGAAACATAAATAACATCCATTTCATTATAGTATAGATGTTTTTTAGTCATGTCTGGGTGTTTAAATACTGGCTCCCAGCAAAGGCGCTGTCATAAAGCAAGGCCAGACACAACGGGTAAGTGAAAGACAG
>NW_015780637.1:0-1107 GCF_001515625.1 Sinocyclocheilus rhinocerous | reverse complement strand
GTGGGTAACCAGTCTTGGGCTGCAGGGTGATATGGCTGCTGGCCATACAGTACGGAACACCAGGCGCGTCACATCCTTTCGAGGCTAAAATAAATGCCTATGATTAATAAATATGTATTATGTAAATATGATTATGTAATATAAATACATAAATAGTATGATTAAACAAAGAAAATGAAACAGTAGCATATTAATTATTGGGGTGGCCGATCAGATGTCAGGGGTATCCAGTGCCACCCTGGACACCCCTCTGGCTCCGCCACTGCTTCTAAATGAATAAACTTAATTTGAAGCAACATGTAACTTCAAAGATATTAGAAAGATATTAATATTCCATAATATGCGGTAAATTCACATAATACAGAAACTTAAGTGCAGCTACTAACCATGTTCAAAACAAATACTATGGAAAGATTTCTCTGCAAATGTATTTTTGCTGTTCATTTTAAAGAAAATCTCTGGAATTTGTATGATCAATGATTGTCTCATTGACATGAATATTTATAGAAACATCATGCTATTTTTAAAGCCTGCTTTACATGAAAAATTTGTACAATTCATAAGAGGCTCTTTTGAAATCACAGAGCGTGCAAAAACCGTCAAGTGGAACTGAGCATTTGTAAAAGCCAGGGGGGTTAAACAGCAGGAAAACGCTGAGAAACATGGCCCAGAAATTCAACAAATGCAGCCCTTCACAGGTGGATCAGTCCGTATACACGTGGTCTGTCTCCATTGGATTACATTTCTAATGTCTGATCCTATTGTAGCCCATTTTTATCTCTAAATTTTTATAGCTGGGCAAAATTCGGTTGTATTAGGAAACACTGAGAGATTAAACGACAGGCTTCATCAGTCCAGTCATATGACACAACCAAGGTAAACCAAGGTGACTTAACATTTTTCACATTTAAAACATATTGCATAGTAGCTATAACAGTTATTTCGCTTCATCCAACAGCATTTGCATTTGTGACACCTGCACTGTATCTGGCACACCTGGACATTTGGGTGTTTTTGCAGACAGGTGCTGAGCATGAGGTGTTATTGGTTGTCAGGATTTAGCTTGCTCTATAGAAGCCAAGGCAAGCAAGATAAATACTGACTTTT
>NW_015780636.1:0-1107 GCF_001515625.1 Sinocyclocheilus rhinocerous | reverse complement strand
TTGTGATTGCAAATTGACTTTAAGGGTGAAGTGTGCATTTTTTCTTTGTTTATTTCTTTAAAATAGGTGTTCTTATCCTACCTTAGTATGCAGAGACAGCTATATGTAGGTATTAATAATTAGAATTTATTATTAATAAATATTTATTTTTGCATTAAGAAAGTAAAATTGCCAATTGTGACTTTATGTTGACTTTTAAGGTGACGTGTGTATTTTTATTTATTTATTTTTTATTAAAATAGGTGTTCATATCCTAGTTTGTGGTATGAAATGACCAGTTTTCACAAACCAATTAATTTCTGATTGATACAATTCTGCACTACTTTTTTACCATTGAAAATCCATCTCATAAAAAAAATCACTCGTCATTCATAAACATGACACATTATGTACAGTAAGTAAAACTGGCTTGATTTTTACTGTGGGTGTGTATACCTGTAGATGACGCCGTGTTGATGCAGGAACATAAGCGCAGATGTGACCTCAGCTGCGTAGAAACGGGAACGAGCTTCATCAAACTTTCGTGAGCGCTGGATCTGGAACATCAGGTCTCCTCCATTCACATACTCCATAACAAAGAACAACCGATCCTAGAGAGACAGAGAAAGAATAAAAAAGAAGACAAAAAGACAGAGTTGATTTTCATAGAACAGACCCCACACCCAGTAATAGCGTAATTTAAAATCATCTATAGTTTCACTGTCAATCCTCTTGTAGTTTCACATTACATTTGTCCAGATAACAGTTAAGCACTGCACATGCCAAATGCACAATCAATAGAGCTAACAAATATGCTTACTTGATCACCTTTCTGATTACACTTTCTGACTCACACTATAGGAAACATTTCTTGTAACTAATAAGGAAATAGGAAAGGAAAGTTTGGGATGTTTGTGTGCCTATTCTATGAATTAGGAAAAGGGCATATCAATATAAAAACTGTATAAACATCTTATACACATCGTTCTCTTTATCCACATCATTTACGATCAGGAAGTGGAGATCTTTTATAGAGGCCTTATGATAAAAAAGTCCCCAATTCAGAGAAAAGCAATTCTGGTAAAGCTACATGAAATCCTGCAGAGTTTAACATTTACCTGGCTATAA